>NC_070589.1:29184620-29370255 GCF_027409825.1 Scomber japonicus
CATAAACGCTCATGATGGGAGTATTTAACCCTCCTGTTGTCCTCAGGTCAAGGAAGGATAGGAGGAAGGGATGAGGAATGGAGGAAGGAAGGAAGGAAAGGAAGGACGGACGGAAGGAACAAAAGTAGTAAGGAGGAAAAGAGGAAGGAAGTAAGGACAGAAGGAAAGAAGGAAAGGAGTAAGGAGGGAGGGAGGAAAAGAGGAAGGAAGGAAGGAAGGAAAGTAGTAAGGAGGAAAAGAGGAAGGAAGTAAGGAGAGAAAGAAGGAGAGAAGGAAGGAAGGAAAGGAGTAAGGAGTAAAGAGGGATGGAGGAAAAGTGGAAGGAAGTAAGGAAGGAAGGAATGAAAGGAGTAAGGAGGGAAGAAAGGAAGGAAGGAGGGAAGTAGTAAGGAGGAAAAGAGGGAGAAGTAAGGAGAGAAGGAAGGAAGGTAGGAAAGTGGTAAGGAGGAAAAGAGGAAGGAAGTAAGCAGAGAAAGAAGGAAAGGAGGTAGGAGGAAAAGAGGAAGAAAGTAAGGAGAGAAAGAAAGGAGTAGGGAGGGAGGGAGGGAGGAAAAGAGGAAGGAAGTCAGGAGAGAAGGAAGGAAAGAAGGAAGGAAGGAAAGGAGTAAGGAGGAAAAGAGGAAGGAAGGAAGGAAAGTAGTAAGGAGGAAAAGAGGAAGGAAGTAAGGAAAGAAGGAAGGAAGGAAGGATGGATGGAAGGATGGAAGGATGGAGGAAAAGAAAGGAAAGAAGGAAGGAAAGAAGGAGTAAGTAAGGAGAGAAAGAAAGAAAGAAAGAAGGAAAGGAGTAAGGAGGGAGGGAGGGAGGGAGGAAAAGAGGGAGGAAGGAAGGAAGGAAGGAAGGAAGGAAGGAAGGAAGGAAGGAAGGAAGGAAGGAAGGAAAAGAGAAAGGAAGTAAGGAGAGAATGAAGGAAGGAAAAGAGGAAAAGAGGAAGGAAGGAAGGAAAGGAGTAAGGAGGGGAGGGAGGAAAAGAGGAAGGAAGGAAGGAAGCTAGGAAGGAAGGAAGCTAGGAAGGAAGGAAGGAAGGAAAGGAGTAAGGAGGAAAAGAGGAAGGAAGGAAGGAAAGTAGTAAGGAGGGAGGGAAGAAAGGAAGGAAGGAAGGAGAGAAAGAAGGACAGTGCTGTAGCAGATGTACATGTATTTCTCATAGTATGGTTCTGTGCTGCCCCCTAGTGGCAGTAATGTGATTAAACCATAAAGAAAGTAAAAACCTGTTTCCCTCTAACCAGTGATTACATAAAGTGAGTTTGAGCATCTTAACATGAAGCAGATCGATTGAAATGAAGTGAGAGAAGCACTGCCTCATATCTGTTATATCTAAGAGTCTCATTCCTCTATATATGAGGAGAGGTGCACTTAAACTATCAGCTGTCTTCTTAATGTGACGCTATTCATCTGTGTAATATAATGCACACTATATATAACTCTGTTAGCTCTTAACATCCTGACCTGAACAGAGCATGGAGATTTATGATGTTGCAGTGCTCATAAAAAGTAAAACCTGATGATTGATGTCTATGAAGTGCTAAATGGAGTCCAGCTGGTATTAATTAGATGCATTAGAGGAAGGGTAGTTTCTCAATTAGGGGTCAACTTTTCTTTTTTTTTAATGGAAAGAGACAAGTTGTGTCTTCATATTTAATAGAGGAAGTGATCTCATGATGTGTTTGCAACCTAAGTGTCTTGTTAACACGGGGGAACTATGAAGGCTTTTTTAACAACTTGAAAAAAGTTATTACAGATAAGAGTCATACTGGATCATGACAATATATTAAATCTACATTCAGATAATAGAAGTCAAGTCAATTTGATTTGTATAGCCAAGTATCACAAAACACACATTTGCCTTATTTATTGATTTATTTATTACTATTTTTATTATTATTATTCATTTTATTTCATTTTTATTATTATTATTATTATTATTATTATTATTATTATTATTATTATTATTATTATGTATTTATTTTCATTTATTCATCTTATTGTATTATTATTTTTTTTTTTTTTTTATTTTATTTGTTTATTTTTTTTCTTCTAATTTATTCTTGGTTATTGTTTTTTTGTGTCTAGATGTTTGTGAAGAAAAAGTTTATACCTTGTTTCTGTGTATTAATCTTAAAATCAATGAAAAATAAGTGTGTGTGTATAACAAAAATTATAATATACATGAAGACATATTTACACCATTATGCCACTTTACCTTTACTATAAACATTCAGACAGTTAGAAGATGTTTCAAGATGCATCTTAATAATATTATAGAGTGAGACTAATCTCCAGGAAAGAAAACTTTATCTCAACCTTTGTATCGTCCTCCCGACTGTTCCTTCTTTCTTCCCTTCCTTCTTTCCATCTATCCCTCCTTCCTCCCTCCCTCCCTCCTTCTTTCCTTCCTTTCTTCCTCCCTCTTTTCCTTTCTCTCTCCATCCCTCCTTCCTTCTTTCCCCTCCTCTTTTCCTCCCTCCATTCCTTCCTTAATTCCTTCCCTCCTTTCCTTCTTCCTTCGTTCCTCCCTCCCTCCTTCCTTTCCTTCCTTCTTCCCTTCCTCCCTTCTTCCTCCCTTCCCTCCTTGACTCGAGGACAACAGGGGGGTTAATTCATAAAATGTAAAGTGTACTCTAAGTTGTGATGTTTATTACACTATAACACTTTAATATATATTTATATATATATATATTATATATTTATATCCCCCCGACAGAATTGTTCATATGTTTCATGATATAAACCTTGATGAATGCTTTAATACTGTCCTCAGTAATAGTAGTAATCTCTCTGTAACTCTATTTATAAACCACAATATCATTATAATCCAGCAGAGGACAATAACATAATATCTCCAACAGGGGGCGCCACAACACAGGAAAAGAATTACAAATGTTGAACTTGTGTTTTATAACGCTGTAATGACTTAAACATATCCACACTCGCTCCACGCCGCGTCTGAGGCTTCTCAAATATGCTTCAAACCCCTAAATTACAGCGGTGTGAATGTTCCAGGGAAACTCTCCGCCACATACATTTCATTTTAACTACATAATAACATTCTCATTGCATAACTCCACAAGGCACCGCTGGACCACTGTATAGCCCCCCTCTCCGCAGCTGCAGTCATACTGTAGATCTGCTCAGTGGAGGCAGAGATAGAGACTGAAGGCTGAAGGTTTATGTTGCTTGGAAAGGGATTTAAATAGTCTGGTTTATATATACATATATATATGTTGGTATGTTGTTAAGTGTGTGTGAAGGCCTGCTGTGTGTTGTTAACCCTCCTGTTGTCCTCGAGAAAGGAAGGAAGGAAGGAAAGAAGGAAGGGAGAAAGGTAGGGGGAGGAAAGAAAGAGAGGAGGGAGGGAGGAAGGAAGGAAGGAGAGAGAAAGGAAAAGAGGAGGGGAGGAAGGAAGGGAGGAAGGAAAAGAGAAAGGGAGAAAAGAAAGAGAGAAGGAGGGAGGGAGGGAGGGAGGGAGGGAGGAAGGAAGGAAGGAAGGAAGGTAACAAAGAGGGAGGGAGGAAGGAAAGAAGGACAGAGAAAAGAAGGAAGGGAGGGAGGTAGGGGGAGGAAGGAAGGAAGGAAGGAAGGAAGGGAGGGAGGGAGGGAGGAAAGAAGGAAGGAAGGAAGGAAGGAAGGTAACAAAGAGGGAGGGAGGAAGGAAAGATGGACAGAGCAAAGAAGGAAGGGAGGGAGGTAGGGGGAGGAAAGAAAGAGCGAAGGAAGGAAGGAAGAAAGGAAGGTAACCAAGAGGGAGGGAGGAAGGAAAGAAGGACAGAGGAAAGAAGGAAGGGAGGGAGGTAGGGGGAGGAAGGAAGGAAGGAAGGAAGGAAGGAAGGAAGGAAGGAAGGAAGGAACCCTAACCCTAACCCATTACTGGATAAACTCACTGTACCTCAGATGAATAATAAGTCATAATTTGAGTCCATATGATACTGAAAAGCCACAAATACTAATACTGCCAACCCTAAACCCTTAACCCCTAAACCCTAAACCCTAACCCCTAATCCTAACCCCTAAACCCTAACCCCTAACCCTAATCCATTCAGACACTTTCAACTATGGAAAAAAAAAGTCTCCTTCCCTCCTGATGTCTTTTTATAAGTTCATAAACTCTCTGTGATGGAAAAACATGGATAGCAGTTTCCATAACGAACACCAACATCTCCACTACCTCCACTACCTCTACCACTCTCACTCTCCCTCCAATATCATTTAATAGTCGTCGTGGTAATTGAGCCAGTCTGTTAGGTGTTATATGTTAATGTGTCTTAATTATAGACTTGACTCTTTAAGACCTTCTCAGTACGGCAAAGAGAGGAGGAGGGGGGGACGGGGGACGGGGGACGGGGGGGACGGGGGGGGGCGGGGTAAAAATGTGGCCTGATATAAAAAGAAAAACACCGAAACATTAAAAAAGATAACCCCACACAATTTTATTAAATTTATATTAATGACTTCATTACTCAGAGCAGATTGGATTAGTATTCTTCTCCAGACCCCTTTTAACATGGAAAACAAATGGATTTGAAGCTAATGTTTTCATAATGAGCGAGACCTTTTTTTTTTTTTTTTTTTCTTTTTCCTTCCTTCCCTCCACTCTCATACGAGCTCAATCCAGCTGGTAATATCTGTCAGACAGGCTAAAGTGTGGAATAGATTCATGCCCACAAAAAGACTGATAAAATCCTTATCTGTGATTAAAATTCACTCTCTCATCATTAATATGCTTATTAGATTTTTTTTTTCTTCTTCCTCCAACCTCTTTTTATTTGATGGAGAGATTATTACAGTTTGTGTTAATGGTGTATTGTGGCTTCCGCTCGTATCTCCACACCATCCCCATCCCCATCACCATCACCATCGGCTCAACGTGAGTCCGGGCCAGCGTGAAGTTTCAACACCGACAGCCGATTTAACACCGCCCTCCTACCTTCCTTCTTTCCTCTGTCCTTCTCTTCCACCCTCCCTCCCTCCCTCCCTCCCTCCCCTCCTTCTTTCCTTCCTTCTATTCCTCCCCCCTACCTTCCTCCCTCCTTCTTACCTTCTTTCCTCCGTCCCTCCTACCTTCCTTCTTTCCTCTGTCCTTCCTTTCTTTCCTCCTTCCTTCCTTCCTCCCTCCCTACCTCCTTCTTTCCTCCTTCCTTCCTTCTATTCCTCCCTCCTTCTTTCCTTCCCTCCTTCCTTCAATTCCTCCCTTCTTCTTTCCTTCCTTCCTTCCTTCAATTCCTCCCTCCTTCTTTCCTTCCTTCCTTCCTTCTACTCCTCCCTCCTTCTTTCCTTCCTTCCTTCATTCTATTCCTCCCTCCTTATTTCCTTCCTTCCTTCCTTCATTCTATTCCTCCCTCCTTCTTTCCTTCCTTCCTCCCTCCTTCTTTCTTCCCCCCTACCTTCCTCTCTTCCTTCTTTCCTCTGTCCTTCTTTCCTTCCTCTCTTCCTTCTTTCCTTCCTTCTTACCTTCTTTCCTCCGTCCCTCCTACCTTCCTTCTTTCCTCTGTCCTTTCTTTCTTTCTTCCTTCCTTCCTTCTATTCCTCCCTCCTTCTTTCCTTCCTTCCTTCCTTCCTTCTATTCCTCCCTCCTTCTTTCTTCCCCCTACCTTCCTCTCTTCCTTCTTTCCTTCCTCTCTTCCTTCTTTCCTTCTTTCCTCCGTCCCTCCTACCTTCCTTCTTTCCTCTGTCCCTCCTACCTTCCTTCTTTCCTCTGTCCTTCCTACCTTCCTTCTTTCCTCTGTCCTTCCTTCCTTCCTTCCTTCCTTCTTTCCTTCCTTCCTTCCTTTCCTTCCTCCCTTGACTCGAGGACAACAGGAGGGTTAATATCCCACATATAGAGCAATACCTCTTGCAGAAACTTTTACCGCCGCTTTATGTGTCACGTAGATCAGAGGTGAGCTGAGTCTTTGAAGGTAAAGAAAGGAGAGAAAAGACATACATTACTGACCTTTTAAAAGAAACACTCCATTGACCTATAAGAGAGTGAAAGATTTCTCCCTCCGAACCTATGACAATCATTTTGACCGGGCCTTTCAGCTCTGACCTTTTTCTCAATGAAGCTTTTAAAATGTTAGTTGGACACCGGTTGGCCTTGTGGTCAGAGCCGGAGAGTGCACTGTACCCCTAAAGGTTACAGATCCAATCCTTAGTGAACAGCTTACTCCCTCTGGGTTCAGAAAAATATGGAGCTAACATTTGATCAGTGACAGCTTTATGAGGGGAACATTTTGAGGCCTGGAGTTGAGTTTTATTGTCTGCTGCCACTTGTGTTAGCTACTGAAGCCCCTCACTCCACATGTTTATGTTTCACTTAAGACTAAAAGGAGCTGAGAGGTAGTTACTACTGGAGCTTAGAGTATTAGACACAACCTGCCAATCAACTCACAACTCACAACACAGGGTCTTAATCTTCCTGTCGTCCTCCCGGGTCAAATTGACCCCGTCTGTTTTGACTGTTCCTTCTTTCCTCCCTTCCTTCCTTCTCTCTTTCTTTCCTACCTCTCTCTTTCCTCCCTTCCGTCCTCCATCCCCCTTTCTTTATTCCTTCTGTCCTTCTATCCTTCCTCCCTCTTTCTTTCCTTCCCTCCTCCCTTCCTCCCTCCTTATTTCCTTCCTTCCTTCCTTTCCTCCCTCCTTCCCTCCTCCCTTCCTTCTTTCTTCTGTCCTTCTTTCCTTCCTTCCTACCTTCTTTCCTTCCTCCATCCCTTTTTTTCTTCCTTCTGTCCTTCCATCCTCCCTCCTTATTTCCTTCCTTTCCTCCCTCCTTCTTTCCTCCCGCCTACCTTCCTCTGTCCTTCTTTCCTACCTTCTTTCCTCCTTCCCTCCTACCTTCCTTCTTTCCTCTGTCCTTCCCTTCTTTCTTCCCTCCCTCCTACCTTCCTTTGTTCCTTCTTCCCTTCCTTACTTACTTCCTTCCTCCCTCATTTCCTTCATTCCTTCCTTCCTCCTTCCTTTTTTCCTTCCTTCCTCCTTTCCTTCTTTCTTCCTTGACTCGAGGACAACAGGAGGGTTAATATCACACATATAGAGAAAATACCTCTTGAATACTTCCTAAGAGGTGTTGTACTCCAGGAAAGAAAAGAATAAATTAACTTGAGAGAAAGAAATGACTTGTTACAGTTTCTGTAATATTGTACAAAGTATTGTAAAGTCTTCAAGGGGTAAGAATACTCCATCAGAAGTGTTTGTTGGAGGGTCAAATGGCTTTCCACCCACATCTTGTATAGGGCTTGTGTCACTTCTATAACTTCTTCTAAAACCGACAATCCATCACTCACACCTACTTATTGCAGTAATTGACCAGTTGCAGGTGAGAAAGGAGAGGAGTCTGAAGGAGTTTGAAATCCTTTCTCTTTTTTTCATTCTTGCCTCGAACAACCATTTCTGTCAACCAATGGGCAACACGACAAAGGCGACTGTCCAGGAGCGACTGTCTGAATGTGCTCACCACAGGCCCTGGATTTAAACTGTGATGACTGTGATGCCTTTTCACTCCACTTTCTGATGTGATAAAGTAAAGACTTGATTTCCAGTGTGGTCGGACAACATGTAGTACAAATCAGTTCTGATCTGCCATAAACTGACCCTCAGTTTCTTATTTTCTAGATAGGATTGTTTTATTTGTTATTTTGGCCTTGGTCCACCCTGAAGTTTCGGTTTTGTATTTTATTTATATCTATAAATTTACTTATTGATTTGTGTAAATACATTTTCCTTATACACATACACTAATTTCGATTGTGGCTACTCAGGAATTGGGGAAGATGGGGCCTATTCAGGTTATGCCCTAGACACCCCTAGACTGGTGCATAACACATGTTAACCCTGTTCCTCTAATTCAATATGTCAGGGGTGTCAAACATGCGGCCCGTGGGCCAGAACCGGCCCGCTGAGGGGTGCAATCCGGCCCACTTTCCTTTCTGTGTTCTTTTCCTTCCTTCCTTTCTTCCTTCTGTCCTTCCTTCCATCTATCCTTGCTCCCTACCTTCCTTTTATCCTTTTTTTCCATTCCTTCCATCTGTCCTTCCTACCTTCCTTTTTTCCTTTCTTCCTTCCATCTGTCCTTCCTCCCTTTCTTCCATCTGTCCTTCCTACCTTCCTGTTTTCCTTTCTTCCTTCCATCTGTCCTTCCTCCCTTTTTTTCCACCTTCCTACCTTTCTTCTCTCTTTCCTTCCTTCCCTTCTTATTTCCTTCCTTTCTTCCCTCCATCTATTTAATGATCTGGCCCACATGAGATCAAATTGGTCTGTATGTGGCCCTTGAATGAAAATGAGTTTGACACCTCTGATATATGTATATGAATATGTGTATATCTATATGTATGTATGTATAGCACATTTTCTACATGTTTTTTGAAGTCCAGTGCTTTACAGAAGTCTGAAAGGCTTACAACAAGACAGTAGATATATAGGCAGTAAAACTATGGGAGCCTAATAACCGTAAAAAAAATAAATATAACGAGGGAGGAAACAATAAAATAAAAGTAATATAAGAGACAGAATACAATAAAACCATTTTAAAAAAACAAACAATAGCTGTAAAACGCTCCATAAAATACTTGAAGAATGAAAACAGACATTTATTTATGTGTAACTGTTGTACAGCTTTTACTTTATCTTACTGCTGCTGCTAAGTATCAGACCAGCGTTTTACCTTTTATTCATTAGTTTGGCTTTTTTTCAACCTAATGAATACTAGATGAAAGTAAAGCTATACCTTCTGCAGCAGGGGTGTCAAACATGCGGCCCGTGGGCCAGAACCGGCCCGCCGAGGGGTGCGAGCCGGCCCACTTTCCTTTCTGTGTTCTTTTCCTTCCTTCGTTTCTTCCTTTCTTCTGTCCTTCCTACCTTCCTTTTTTCCCTTTCTTCGTTCCTTTCTTCCTTCCATCTGTCCTTCCTCCCTTCCTTTTTTCCTTTCTTCCCTCCATCTGTCCTTCCTACCTTCCTTTTTTCCTTTCTTCGTTCCTTTGTTCCTCCGTTTCTTCCATCTGTCCTTCCTTCTTTCCTTCCGTCTGTCCTTCCTACCTTCCTTTTTTCCTTTCTTCATTCCTTTCTTCCTTCCATCTGTCCTTCCTACCTTCCTTTTTTCCTTTCTTTGTTCCTTTCTTCCTTCCTTCCATCTATCCTTCCTCCCTTTCTTCCTTCCTCCGTTTCTTCCATCTGTCCTTCCTGCCATCTGTCCTTCCTACCTTCCTTTTTTCCTTTCTTCCTTCCATCTGTCCTTCCTCTGTTTTTTCCATCTGTCCTTCCTTCCATCTTTCCTTCCTACCTTCCTTTTTTCCTTTCTTTGTTCCTTTATTCCTTCCATCTGTCCTTCCTCCGTTTCTTCCATCTGTCCTTCCTTCCTTCTGTCCTTCCTGCCATCTGTCCTTCCTACCTTCCTTTTTTCCTTTCTTCCTTCCATCTGTCCTTCCTACCATCCTTTTTTCCTTTCTTCGTTCCTTTCTTCCTTCCATCTGTCCTTCCTCCCTTTCTTCCTTCCTCCGTTTCTTCCATCTGTCCTTCCTTCCTTCTGTCCTTCCTGCCATCTGTCCTTCCTACCTTCCTTTTTTCCTTTCTTCCTTCCATCTGTCCTTCCTACCATCCTTTTTTCCTTTCTTCCTTCCATCTGTCCTTCCTCCCTTTCTTCCTTCCTCCGTTTCTTCCATCTGTCCTTCCTTCCTTCTGTCCTTCCTACCTTCCTGTTTTCCTTTCTTCGTTCGTTCCTCCGTTTCTTCCATCTGTCCTTCCTTCTTTCCTTCTGTCTGTCCTTCCTACCTTTCTTCTCTCTTTCCTTCCTTCCCTTCTTATTTCCTTCCTTTCTTCCCTCCATCTATTTAATGATCCGGCCCACATGAGATCAAATTGGTCTGTATGTGGCCCTTGAATGAAAATGAGTTTGACACCTCTGCTCTACAGTATATGTACTAACTGCATGTGTAGTGACATTTGACTCAACTTAAACACTTTTGAGGATTCTTTGGATAGTCTTGAGAGAAATCTCTGAATATATATCTTCACCGCACTCAAGCAGCTCAAAGCAAAACGATAATAACACGAGCACTTTCAGAAGTTTCTATTTTCATTTGACATGTTTATGTTCAGTGTTTTCCATCTCTGAAGTGCTTTGCTGATTTGCTGACTTTCCACTTAGCAATTCATACATCTCATCTAGTGTATTATGTTCCTAAAAGGGGCAAGTGCATTTCAGTATACTAATTACATATCCAGCTACTAATGTGTAGTATAATAATCTATTGTCACTGGGGGGATGTTGGATGTCTATAATGAAATTAGTGCACATATGGGTTGCTATCAGCCTGATTATAAAAGTTTTGGAGAATTGAATAACTGAATATAAGTGAACATGATATGCCCCCCCGCCACCCTCCCCTCCTCCATATCATGCATTGCACGCACTGCAGTCCTGTCAGTCAGTGTATTAAACACACACAGACCCTCTGCTCTGCTGCAGTTCTCTTCCCCCCTCGTTCACTGCATGCTGATTTTCATTTCAGTGCTCACAGTAGGTGCCAAGGAACCGATTCCCAGACTTAATGCTGGGCTCATTTCCCAGGTCAAGACTTTATTGATTGATATAGAGTACAATTACATAACCCGCTATGCATATCCCCCCGCCAGTTATTAGTATAATTTCCTTTATTACGCCCTCTGTGAACTCTGAGGGAGCGCCGCGGGCCACGAGCCGGGACTGCTTCTTTCTTCTGGCTGTCGAGTATTAAAGTCCTGACCTGTGATTTCAAAGTGTCACAGCTGCCAGAGTCGTTTAACTGTGACAATTACATGACTTGAAATGACAGCATGATTCTGTCTCTTCTATTTCTTATGTCTTGCTACCGCTCTTGTCACAGCTTGTGAGGTAAAATAAGCTCTATAATGAGAAGTAATAATATTAGATCAATATGTCCTGTACCTAATGTTCTAGCACAGTGAGAAGAAAAGTACTCTGTAAGTAATCTCTTTTTTTGTACAAACAAGTGGAAATATCTGTCAGGCAGAATAAGATAATTTTAGTTTTTTCATTAAGACTTATTTCAAAAGCGTTCTTCTTAAAATCACCAGATTCAGAGCTGAACAACTAACAGCAGTGGAAGAAGTACTCATATAGTTATGATGTAGTATGCAGTATTACAGTAAAAGTACTGCAGTATTATGAGTGATGTAGTATGCAGTATCACAGTAAAAGTACTGCAGTATTATGAGTGATGTAGTATGCAGTATCACAGTAAAAGTACTGCAGTATTATGAGTGACGTAGTATGCAGTATTACAGTAAAAGTACTGCAGTATTATGAGTGATGTAGTATGCAGTATTGCAGTATTACAGTAAAAGTACTGCAGTATTATGAGTGATGTTGTACGCAGTATTACAGTAAAAGTACTGCAGTATTATGAGTGATGTAGTATGCAGTATTACAGTAAAAGTACTGCAGTATTATGAGTGATGTAGTATGTAGTATTACAGTAAAAGTACTGCAGTATTATGAGTGATGCAGTATGCAGTATTACAGTAAAAGTAGTTATATATTATTATATATGACATCATTAGATTATTAATAGTGAAGCATCAGTGTTAGAGCAGCATGTTACTGTTGTAGCTGCTGGAGGTGGAGCTAGTTTATACTACTTTATATACAGTTAGCTAGTTTATACTACTTTATATACAGTTAGTTAGTTTATACTACTTTATATACAGTTAGCTAGTTTACACTACTTTATATACAGTTAGCTAGTTTACACTACTTTATATACAGTTAGTTAGTTTATACTACTTTATATACAGTTAGTTAGTTTATACTACTTTATATACAGTTAGCTAGTTTATACTACTTTATATACAGTTAGCTAGTTTATACTACTTTATATACAGTTAGCTAGTTTATACTACTTTATATACAGTTAGCTAGTTTATAGTACTTTATATACAGTTAGCTAGTTTACACTACTTTATATACAGTTAGCTAGTTTACACTACTTTATGTACAGTTAGCTAGTTTATACTACTTTATATACAGTTAGCTAGTTTATACTACTTTATATACAGTTAGCTAGTTTATACTACTTAATATACAGTTAGCTAGTTTATACTACTTTATATACAGTTAGCTAGTTTACATTACTTTATATACAGTTAGCTAGTTTATATACAGTTAGCTAGTTTACACTACTTTATATACAGTTAGCTAGTTTACACTACTTTATATACAGTTAGCTAGTTTATATACAGTTAGCTAGTTTATATACAGTTAGCTAGTTTACACTACTTTATATACAGTTAGCTAGTTTATACTACTTTATATACAGTTAGCTAGTTTATATACAGTTAGCTAGTTTACACTACTTTATATACAGTTAGCTAGTTTATATACAGTTAGCTAGTTTACACTACTTTATATACAGTTAGCTAGTTTACACTACTTTATATACAGTTAGCTAGTTTATATACAGTTAGCTAGTTTATATACAGTTAGCTAGTTTACACTACTTTATATACAGTTAGCTAGTTTATACTACTTTATATACAGTTAGCTAGTTTATACTACTTCATATACAGTTAGCTAGTTTACACTACTTTATACAGTTAGCTAGTTTACACTACTTTATACAGTTAGCTAGTTTACATTACTTTATATACAGTTAGCTAGTTTATACTACTTTATATACAGTTAGCTAGTTTACACTACTTTATATACAGTTAGCTAGTTTACACTACTTTATACAGTTAGCTAGTTTACATTACTTTATATACAGTTAGCTAGTTTATACTACTTTATATACAGTTAGCTAGTTTACACTACTTTATATACAGTTAGCTAGTTTACTCTACTTTATATACAGTTAGCTAGTTTAGTCCAGTGGTTCCCAACCTAGGGGTGGGGCCCCTCCAAAGGGTCAGCAGATTCATGTAAGTTCTGACTTTTTCTTGATTTTTGCTGAAATATTGGATCATTCGAACATTTATTGAAATGAAAGCATGTGAGAAGTTTAGGGGGAAAAATCACTATTTGGTGGAGCAGTAAACTCATTGAAATGTGAGCCCGACTACACACTGCTTTTTGTAAGATATCAAAAGAGGTTTCATCTTTAACAATGTGTTGTATTTTAAAAGCTTGTTATATTACCCATTGTGTCAAATCTTCATCTGAAAAGTAACTAAAGCTGTCAAATAAATGTAGTGGAGTAGAAAGTACAATATTTCCCTCTGAAATGTAGTGGAATGTCGTGTCTGTCGCCCATGGCAACGTGCTCTCTCATCACGTACCTCAAAATTGTGCGTAATTATAGTATTTGAGTAAATGTACTTTGTTACTTTCCACCGCTTACTACTACAAAAGGTTTGTGGAAAAATCTTCTCATCGATCGTCTGAAGTCCTCGTTCCCAGTTTGGGAGAAGTTTGGGATTTCGAGACGACCATCCTGTTTTGTCTGGTTTTTGGTTACCATGACTTGTTTATTATTATTTTCTTGACATTTCATTGGGTCTGGCCTTGCTCAGATGTTCCCAAAAGATTGATCACTCTCTGTTACAGCCGGCTAGTTCTTTCCTTTGTGCTTTGTTGCTTTAACTTTAATGATGTAATTGTTGTTGCGTTTGGAAAGAACTGATGAAATGGTTGAGACCAGGTAGCTGTCAGTGTAAAATAAATGTGTAATGTAAGTGTAAATGTCACAATGTGCACTTGAGACATCTCTGATAGTGTGTGTGAATCTCGTGTTAAATGGGTTATTATAATTAATGGAGAATAGATGCTGGCAAAATACTGTGTAATGCAATCCTACAGTACATTTCCCAAATTAAATTCCTATATATACAATATGGTACAGATGGTAAATTATCCATCAGTAACAGTGTAGTCTGTGTAGATGTATTTTATTATAATTCACCAAAAAAAAAAGAGAATTTATAAAGGCATAAAAGCATAAAAATAAAGGAATCTGTAATGTTTTAAGTTGAAATATGGTAATTTATTAGAAACAGGCTGCAGAGAAACTAAAAAACAGTGCATATAGTTTCAAATACGCCCACTGGAAACAACTGCAACACAGTAGAAGAAGAAGAAGAAGAATAGATACTAAACTAATATTGTACAAATTATAATATAGTCTTGCTCTCTCTAACTATGCATGTGTGTATATATATTGTGTTTGGATAATGGGTCGTCCTGCCGGGTCAAATTGACCCTGTCTGTTTTGACTGTTCCTTCTCTCTTTCTTTCCTTCCTCTCTTTTTCCTTCCTTCCTTCCTTCCTCCCTCCCTCCCTCCCTCCTTCTCTCTTTCTTTCCTTCCTCCCTTTCCTCCATTCCTTCTGTCCTCCCTCCTTGCTTCTTTTCTCCGTCCTTCCTTCCTTCCTTTCTTCCTCCCTTCCTCCTTTCCTTTCCTCCCTTCCTCCTTTCCTTTCTTCCCTCATTTCCTTCTTCCCTTCCTCCCTCCCTCATTTCCTTCCTTCTTCCTCCCTTCCCCCTTTCTTCCTTCCTTCCTTCCTTCCTTCTGTCCTTCCTTCCTTCCTTCCTTCCTTCCTCCCTCCTTTCCTTCCTTCCTTCTTCCTCCCTTCCCCCTTTCTTCCTTCCTTCTGTCCTTCCTCCCTCCCTGCTTCTTTCCTTCCCTCCTACCTTCCTTCCTTCGTTCCTTCATCCCTTCCTTCTTTCCTTTCCTCCCTTCCTTCCTTGACTCGAGGACAACAGGAGGGTTAAAGGCAGTTTATGCAACCTAGTTACTTCTATAATAAAGTCATAATGTATATACAGTAATTGTCCTGGTGAATATAGTAAAGTATATATATAGTTTTATATCTTGCATATTGCTTTGAAGAGGAGAGTAAATTACATTAGTTGATTGTTTGGGAACATTTTCATTCAACCAGATGTCTGTGACTCATCATATCAAGTACCTTTAATAGATATACTTTAGAGCACAACATCATGCAGAGGCAAGCTAATAAGATTTTAGCTTTAATTGACATCAACCATACAGGACTTCTAAGGCCTTAAAAAGTTTTGTACTTCCAGCAGTTAGTGCTTGCCATGCTTTAGATGTTTTTATCCTGTATAGTTTAAAAGCGGATAGATTCACTCATTTCAACACACTGCGATTTAATTCATGACAAGTCCTGAAACTGTTTCAGTGACAAATCCTTTCATTCCACTGGCAGATTTTTTTTTCCTTTCCTCTTCTTCTTCTTCTTCTTCTTCTCCCACTTGCAGTAAGAGTGATGAGAGAAATAAGACTCAATAGTAGATCAAAAGATTAACTGGGGCCACCGGGTCGCCAGCTCCTCCACTGTGGATCACAGCTTTTACTGCTGCTGAGTAGCTGAGTATAAAACATAGATCAAACTTCCCCAGCGAGCTTGTCTGTCTGTAAGTAACCATCACTATGTAAACACCGCTTGTCATCCCCATGGTTTTTTTGGGCGCAGAGCCGCTGGCCTGTGAGGTCTGTGTTATTGTGGTGAATGGATGGGAAGACTCACACACTCAAAACAAAAACACACACCCTTATGAGTCATCCAGTGTCTCTGTTTAGTTACTGGGCTTTTTCGGTTGTACAGGGAGTGTTCTTGTGAGACGGAGCCGCCCAAACGCACGTGGAGAAACATGTGGATTTGCAGGCGGGTTCATCTCCTTGCAACAGAGTGCATAATTTTAGATTCTCGAGTGTCAGCATGGCAGCAAGTATGAACACATGCAAAACTACTGTTAGAAGAAAGATTTTTGAAGACTGTAAAAGGCAAACATGTTGGTTTAGATTGATGAATTATGCCAATATTGAAATTCTTGCATGCAAAATAAAGGTACTTGTCAGCTTTTCCCTCAAGAGTAATGTTTCTAAAATTCATTACTATCAATTTCAAAATAAGACACTGGTTTAAGAATAATGTTCATAGATACTGCCTTCAAGAGAGAATGCATTTTCACCACTTCACAAGTATTAAAATAACCACATGTGAAAAAATACCACAGTAGAAGTATCTGTTCTTTATCTCAAGTGTCAGCATGGCAGCAAGTATGAACACATGCTAAACTACTGCTAAAAGAAAGATTTTGAAGACAAACTTGTTGGTTTAGATTGATAGATTATGCCAATATTGAAATTCTTGCATGCAAAACAAAGATACTTCTCAGCTTTTCCCTCAAGAGTAATGTTTCTAAAACAGCATTTAGACACACAAATGAAATGACTATCAATTTCAAAATAAGACACTGGTTTAACCTTCCTGTCGTCCTCACGAGGCAAATTGACCCTGTCTGTTTTGACTGTTCCTTCTTTCCTCCCTTCCTTCCTTCCTTCCATCTGTCCTTCCTTCCTCCCTCCCTCCCTCACTCCTTCTCTCTCTCTTTCTTTCCTCCCCCCTACCTTCCTCCCTTCCTTCTTTTTCTCTGTCCTTCTTTCCTTCCTTCCTCTTTTTCTTTCTCCTTCCTGTCCGTCCTTCCTTCCTTCCTTCGTCCTTCCTTTCCTTCCTCCCTTCCTTTCCTCCCTCCTTTCCTTCCTTCTCCCTTCCTCTTTTCCTTTCTTCCTTATTTCCTCTGTCCTTCATTCCTTCCTTTCCTCCTTCCTTCCTCCCTCCTGTCCTTCCTTCCTTCCTTTCTTCCTTCCTTCCTTCCTTTTCCCTTCCTTCCTTCCTTCCTTCCTCCCTCTCTCCTTTCCTTCCTTCCTTCCTCCCTTTCCTCCTTCCTTCCTTCCTTCCTTCCTTCCTCCCTCCCTCTCTCCTTTCCATCCTTCCTTCCTTCTTCCTGCCTCCTTTCCTCCCTTCCTCCCTTCCCTCGAGGACAACAGGAGTGTTAAGAATAACGTTCATAGATACTGCCTTGAAGAAAGAATGCATTTTCACCACTTCACAAGGCGGCGACTAGTATCAAAATAACCACATGTGAACAAACACCATAGTGGAAGTATCTGTTCTTTATTTAACTGATGCGTTACACCACAGGGCCTTCACCAGAGTGTGTTACCAAACACATAACCCTGTGAGAACTACACACAACACATGTGGCCAACAATAAAATGGTCAACAAACTACCACACAAACAATCACATTTGAAAAAGAGAGTATATTAAAAAAAATCCTCCTCATCCATTCCTGTCGGAGTCAAGGGTTTAGAAATTATGACTCCAGACGGCATATTTCCCTTTTCAGAGGAAGTTAAAGTCATTCTCCAAATACCAAAGAAAGTCAATCATTGAAAAGCTTTGCCCAAAAAAATGTGTGACCACTGGGTGTTTTTGCATATCTGCTATAGTTGGAGTTTCTTTTCTATCATTTAGTGGTGAATGCTCTGCTAGCATGGAGAAGCTACACATCACATGTTTTTTGTTCTACAGGCTATTTTTATATTTTTTAATTTCATTTTTTAATTTCATCCGTGACTGGATGAAAAACACTTTTTGTTTGTGTGTGTGTGTGTGTGTCATGAATTTGCAAGTTGACACACTGCAGAATATAAAAAGTGACAACCCTGATAAAAATCTACTTTAAATTGTTAAACTGTTTTTGCAAAAACAACAAGAAGTTTTCAGACATTGTAGGTGCAAAAAAAAATAAGATCTATTTTGAACTTTCTTTCTTTACATCTATAAATCCCCCAACTTTATAAATCCCTGGAAAACACCTTTTAGATCATTCAGTGTCTTTTTTTAGTTTCCTCTACTTGTAAAGAAGCATTTATTCGATCGCTCCGTTCACCTTAAAGGACATGCATGGTGTTTTCCGGAGACAAACCGCAGAACATGAAGCGGTTCTCTTTCTGAAAAACAGCTGACATTTTCATCGAAACCCTTAAAACACACACACACACACACACACACACACACACACACACACACACACACACACACACACACACACACACACACACACACACACACACACACACACAGGTTTCACTTCCTCGCTGCCTTTCCTACTCTCTCTCTCGCTCTCTCATTCCCCAACACACACAAAAACCACAAATAAAACACAAAGATTCACACATGTGACACAAATACATCCTCTCTCTCTCTCTCTGTCTCTCTGTCTCTCTCTCTCTCTCTGACTGTCTCTCTCTCTCCTTCTCTCTACCTCTCTCTCTCAGACTGTCTCTCTCTGTCTCTCTCTCTCATCTCTCTACCTTTCTTTCTCTCTCTCTCTCTGTCTCTCTCTCCTTCTCTCTACCTCTCTCTCTCTCCTTCTCTCTACCTCTCTCTCATCTCTCTACCCCTCTCTGACTGTCTCTCTCTCTCCTTCTCTCTCTACCTCTCCTTCTCTCTCTCTGCCTGTCTCTCTCTCTCCTTCTCTCTCTCTCTCTACCTCTCTCTCTCCTTCTCTCTACCTCTCTCTCTCTCTCTCTCTGACTGTCTCTCTCTCTCTCTTTTTTCTCTCTCCTTCTCTCTACCTCTCCCTCTCTCACTCTCATCTCTCTACTTCTCTCTCTCTCTGCCTGTCTCTCTCTCTCCTTCTCTCTCTCCTCTCTCTACCTCTCTCATCTCTCTCTCTCCCCTTCTCTTTTTCTCTCTCTCTACCTCTCTCTCTCCTTCTCTCTACCTCTCTCTCTCCCTCTTATCTCTCTCTTTTTCTCTCTCCTTCTCTCTCTACCTCTCTCTCTACCTCTCTCTCTCTCTCCTTCTCTCTCTCTCTCTCCTCTCTCTCTCTCTACCTCTCTCTCTCTCTCTCTCTCTCTCTCTCTCC
Organism: Scomber japonicus; assembly: GCF_027409825.1. Taxonomy (NCBI): domain Eukaryota; kingdom Metazoa; phylum Chordata; class Actinopteri; order Scombriformes; family Scombridae; genus Scomber; species Scomber japonicus. The sequence continues at coordinate 29,203,264 of NC_070589.1, forward strand.
CCCCCTCTCCCTCCATCACTTACAGAAGCTCTCATGCTGACATGCCTATTCATGTAGGGGGCGTTGTTATTAACAGAGCACATTAATAACAATACCGCAGGGCTCCCATTGTCTCCCAAACATAATTATATTATCCATCATGCTTCTCCGTCGCGCTGACACACATCGAAACACGGCTGGGGAGTCTCGCTGGGGCTGCCGGTCCACCAGCATTACCATAGATAATGCTTAATTATGCTAATTCGATTGCAATCATTTTGAACAAAATGACAACATGCTTGAGCTAATGAATATTTATAAGACACGGGGTAAGAAGTTAATTGTGCTTTATGAGTGTGCAGAGGGGAAGTTGTGTTTGGGACATGTGGATGTGGAAGAGATGACTGGACTGCGGGTGCGGGAAGGAAAGGAAGGAAAGGATGGAAAGGATGGAAAGGATAGAGGGAGGGAAGCGAAATGGAAAACCTTAGCAACTGATGATCTGTCACTGACTCATCTGATGGCGTTCACAGACTGGAGGTGCGCTTGATTTTAACTCCATCAATGTCCCGGATAAACCAATGAGAATGTAATTAAGAGATTGATTTCAAATTGGATTTTTTCTTTTTTTTTCTTCTTCTTCTTCTTTCAAAGTCATGACTCAATGTCATATTCAGTCTATAGTAGAAAGTAGAAAGTATTTTGTCAGCAATACCTTCAATCCAAGTATGATGATAATAATAATAATAATAAGGCTAAATTTGGTATACTGTGACTAGATCATCAAGAGCAGATGTCACTTGATCAGCTGCATCTAATTTCAATCACTAATTAATGTTGAACTGCTCATTTATTTTTCAACCGTCATTACCCAAATTTAGTCGTCAAACATATTCATTAAGTCATAAAACGTTGGCAGCAGAAGCAATGATTAAAAGGTTGAAAGTTAAAGAGACAGTTTACCTGATTACATTTAAAACACTCAATGAGAACATCATATTTACACTATAATTATTCCCAAATAGACTTGTTTTATAGGCTGAAAGTTGTTATAGTTATCAAAATTAAAGAACTACAAAGATAGATGAAGCTATAGAAGTAATATGTGAGAATAAAGTTTTTTGGGGTAATTTGGGTGAATTAACCCTTTAAGTCTTTTGTAACTGCACAACTTCAATATAAATGATTTTAAAGCAAATCAAATCATTATTTTATGCTACAATCTTATATTTAATGCTCTATTCTTCCTATTTTTCTGCACTTTGTTTTTATTTTTTATATTTTTATTACTATTAGTGGAGTAGTGAGGGGTGTGTGGGGGAGTTAATTGTATGTTTAAATGCTTAGGTTTTATTTATTTTTCTCAAATTGCATGTTTTTATGTCTTTTGTTTCTAATTCTTACTGTTAAATGCTTGTTTTATGTAAAGCACACTGAGTTGTGTATGAAATGTGCTATAATATAAATAAAGCTGCCTATATGGTATAATTTAGATTATGAGTAATTTAACCTAATGATGTCATGTGATTTAAAAAGGGAAGAAAAGAGAAAAGAAACAGGTAATAACAACTAAAGTGATTAAAAAAGAAAATAATCAAATAAGACTGATGTCCTTATTGGTTAATATGTGTTTTAACCTACTAACACTACTCTGAAGAACAACCAGCTATCCTCCACCTCACTGTGACACGACTAAGGAAAGATCGGCCACCACCTGCGAGTAGCATCCAGCTGCAGCCCCGGAGCAGAAGCCCCTGATGTGACTAAAGCCCCTGGCATGACGGGAGTGACGTAGAATACCAGAAATTATGTTTTTGTGAGGATACATGGTCTTCATGACTTGCCTGATTAACCCTTTCACACACAGTGGTCACTACAGTGGACAGCTACTCAAACAGCTGTTTTCTTATATATGCATGATGTTATTATCATGTAATGTAATTTGATGAATAAGAAACTTTTTTTTCCATGCTTAAAGATTAAATAAGAACATTTGGGAAAAAGATCCTGCCTCGGTTATCATGATTGAATGAAACTGTTAATTGGTTTTATTCTGTTGTTAATGATTTTTGTTGTTTTTTTTGGCCTCTTCATATTTATCATGTTTTACTGAGTAATGTTATTTGATGACTAAGACAATTACGTTACTTTTGTTTCATGCTTAAAGAGAAATAAAAACACTTGACTGTGGTTGTCATAATTCATTCATGAAAGGGTTACATAAAGGTAAAATACATATAAATGGACAATTCATACACGCTATATTAAGCAATTCTGTCTTACTAAAAAAAAAAAAAAGTTGACTTGCAGGATTAAATAAAGGTAAAACAAATGAGGGACGATTCAGAGACGCTATGTTAAGCTATTTTAATTTGAAAAAAGAAGCCACTTCCTTCATGCCAGGGGCTTTTGTCACATCAGGGGCTTCTGCTCCGGGGGCTTCAGCTGGATAATATTGCCACCTGCTCTTCTTTGACCTTCTTATTGCAGCCTTGTATCTCAACACCTGAAGATCATGCGGATCCATGACTAACATGTTCATTCATTGTATGTGAGGAGGACACACACGCGAGCTGTGAAACCTGGCTTGTTTGTTGTTACCTCACCTGTTTACAGGGACATAGGAGTACTTCTCAGCAGCATCGGTTGTCATGGTTACGCTATACCTTTATCCAGTGCCTTTCTCCCCCCCCCCCCCCCTGTGTAAGGACCTCAGAGCTTCTGTGAGGAAATTCACATCTTTGAAATGGACATCATGTCTCAAGAGTGCCAAGACTTCCATAACCTTGTTTTTTTTTTTCATTTCATCAAAGAGACTAAGTGAGGGGAAAAGGTTGTCATGTTCAAAGTTACGCTCTGGAGGGTCTTCCACTAGCTCGACTATAGACCAATGCCTACTTTTGCTTCGTCTCCTAAGCCAGCTTGAGGGAGATGTGTGTGTGAACTCAGCAATGGAGCTCCATATGATACACAGAGTTGCTGCAAGGGTCCAACAATTTATACCCAAACTGAATTGGTTTGTCCCTTATGAATTGATTTCAACCATGCCTGCTATAATAATGCATCCTGCTTTCGTCAACCGATAACCATTTTAGATATGGCATCATTTTGTACGACTCATTTGGTGCACTGATGATGGGCTGCACTTTGTAGAAAGGGTCATTTGTGGCCTTTGAGTTATCCAGCAGATGGATTAAAGCCATTATCTCATCAAAGTGATTCTTTCTCATTGCATTTGAGATGGTTTTATTGTGGTAATCAGGGTCAAATGACCAAAACATGTGCTGCCACAACACACAACTGCAGAACCAAACACAAGAAAGTCAGCAACTCATCCGTGTTCATTGCAAGCAGTGGTGTGCACAAGGGGGGGGGGGCATGGGGGGCGGTCGCTCTCTTGAGAGCCAAAATGCGTGCTAAGGTGCCCTCTTGGGAGCCAAAACGCGTGCTAAGGTGCCCTCTTCGGAGCCAAAACGCGTGCTAAGGTGCCCTCTTCGGAGCCAAAACGCATGCTAATGTGCCCTCTTGGGAGCCAGAACGCGTGCTAATGTGCCCTCTTGGGAGCCAGAACGTGTACCAAGGTGCCCTCTTGGGAGCCAAAATGCGTGCCAAGGTGCCCTCTTGGGAGCCAAAACGCGTGCTAAAGTGCCCTCTTGGGAGCCAAAACGCGTGCTAAGGTGCCCTCCTGGTTGACAAAACACACTAAACTGCCCTTTTGGGAGCCAAAAGGCGTGCTAAGGTGCCCTCTTGGGTGCCAAAACGTGTGCTAAGGTGTCCTCTTGGGAGCCAAAACGCGTGCTAAGGTGCCCGTCTTGGGAGCCAAAATGCGTGCTAAGGTGCCCTCTTGGGAGCCAGAACGCGTGCTAAGGTGCCCTCCTGGTTGGCAAAACACACGAAACTGTCCTCTTCAGTGGCGAGAACGTGCTGTATGTGCCCTTCAAGAAGTCTGTGCACGCAACTGATTGCAAGTATCTTCCTTTTTGGTTTGTGTTGAATAGGTATTTGAAATCTCAGCAGTGAGCTCCCCTCACAGTAGGAGGGTATACATCATCAGACACAAATCATCTGGATCAGGTTCAGTTTGTTTTATGCGCTCCGCTGCAGTTGCCATAGGTCATGAAATCAGGAATTCTGGATGTGGTCGGTCTGTTTGATCTTTTAAAAACATTGTCCCTATTTTACATATTTTGAAAGAGATGTGTTCTCTTTTTTTTGTGGCGTCATGGGGTCTCATTTTCCTCAGGGCATATCCTTTTTCAGGCTGGTCGCTGTGGGAGACTTGTCAAGGTATGGCAGTGGGGGTGAGTTTGCTTTGACGTCAACTGCTGAAGGAATGTGTGGGGGAGCGGTGGGGGGTTAGGGGGGTTGGTTAAGTTAGGTGAAAAGGTTCCCTATCTGCTGAACCATCGCAGTCACTTTTTATTCACCTCATTTGTCAAGTGAAGGAATGACGGTGATGCTGCACACAGGATTTGGGGGGTTAAGGTTCGTCTAGGAGGTCCAACATATGTCTTATACCTACTTCTTTTTGTAGAAGTCTGGGTAATACATCCTCTTCCAGACGTGCAAGCAGGAAGTAAACTCATCTGGTCATGTGACTTTTCACACTAGTCACATGACATTGATATATTTGAAACAAGACCCTCTTGCCCAAAGCTAACAACACTTTTTAAACTTATGACTGGAGGGATTAAATTTACTACTATACATATATACACTGCAAAAACTAAAATCTAAACTAAGATTAAATATGTTAAATTAAGGCAAAATATGCTTGTTCTTTGGTATTATAACTTATTATTAAGTTCTAGCTTAAAATGAGAATCACCATAACTCTCTAGGTCAGGGGAGTCAAAGTCATTTTCATTCAAGGGCCACATACAGACCAATTTGATCTCAAGTGGGCCGGATCATTAAAAAGATGGGAGGAAATAAGGAAGGAAGTAAGGAAATAAGGAAATAAGAAGGGAAGGAAGGAAAGACAGGCAAAAGGAAGGAGGAAAGAAAGGTGGGAAAGAGAGATAGTGAAGGACGGACAGACAGAACGAAGGAAGGAAGAAAGAAAGGAAGGAAGGACAGATGGAAGGAAGGACAGAAGGAAGAAAGGAAGGAAGGACAGATGGAAGGAAAGACAGAAGGAAGAAAGGAAGGAAGGACAGATGGAAGGACAGATGGAAGGAAAGACAGAAGGAAGAAAGGAAGGAAGGACAGATGGAAGGAAAGACAGAAGGAAGAAAGGAAGGAAGGAAGGACAGATGAAAGGAAGGACAGAAGGAAGAAAGGAAGGAAGGACAGATGAAAGAAAGGAAGGAAGGACAGATGGAAGGAAAGACAGAAGGAAGAAAGGAAGGAAGGACAGATGGAAGGAAGGAAGGAAGGAAGGAAGGAAGGAAGGAAGGAAAAAAGCACTGGATGGCAAGTGGGCCGGATCGCACCCCTCAGTGGGCCGTATCTGGCCCACGGGCCGCATGTTTGACACCCCTGCTCTAGGTGTTATATTAACACTGCCAGCTGAATCTCTTATTTCAAGCATCTTATCCTTTTAATCTCTGAACATATTAATAGTAATTAATAGGTGAGATAAACACTAGTTTTAAGACATAGTGGGGTTTTTGAGACTAGATATATAGTAGATAGATCATTTAGCTTATTGTGAGTAATACATTCCTCATTTCATTACTTTATTTTCTTGTTTTTTTAAGCCAAGTTTTTGCAATGTACATTATATATTGCTTTGTTGTTCATACTAAAATACACCACATTAGTTTTATTGTTCATTTTGCAGATTTATTCATCTTTATAACTCAAGTATATGTACTTTTTTTATGGTTTAACTGTATTTTGTGCTGGTGCTTAGTCCGTATAATGGCAATAAAAGTGAATGTCATCAAATTTAATCTAATTTGATTGAACATTATTTTGGCTGTCATTGTGTGTTGGGGAGGAGAAGGCTAACAGTTCACAGAAACAGTGATGTAATTTGAAGTTCCTGCTTTAAAAACCTTTTAAAAACATAAAGCTTTTCTTCATGACCAGTAAAGCTTTCCTGTTGGATAAATCAAGCATGTTGGAAAGCTTCAAAAGCAAAACCTCACAGACTCAGACAGTTGGATGTTACATAAATAGAGGGTCTGATTTGCATGGTTTCCTCATCTGTAAGGAAGCTGTGATTTCTCTGTTTGAATCAGTGAGTGTAGGTGAAGTGGACAGATGAGTAAATGCTGTTGTAAAGCTGCAGACTTCAGGAGATTTCTCTTGAAATTACAGACAAATGCCCTTTGACTTGTCTTACTCTGACTCACTCGAATCTCTCTCTTTCCTCTTTTTCTTCTTCCTCTCACACAGACACACACACAAACACACACACAGATGGACACACACTATAGCATATATCCCTTTAGTGGTAAGTGCTGGTTTAAATTTCAGCCAGACCATTTCTCACTGTCAGTAATGCACATAACTCGAGCACAGAGTCAGGGCTGATGGTTAACACGATTACTTATTATGCCCTTCTATGAGGAGGGAAATGAGATTAAAAGTTGCCCTTTTACATCTTAGGGAAACAGCAGCCCAGCGCACGGCAGGCCGTGTCAGGTGATGGCAGCTCACTGCAGAGAGCAGCTCATAATCCATCTTGATCTCATTAGGACGGCACGGCTGATTTTTACTGAAATGTTCCTTTAGATTCTGCCACAGGAATGCAGACTTTTTTTTGGTTCAGACGATGCATCCGTACTTTTAGCTGACTAAGCGAATGGGCTGGGTGCTGCACACGCCAACGTTGGCTGGAGTTGGCAAGAAAAGGAGGGAGACAGAGAAAGTGTGTGTGTGTGTGTGTGTGTATGTGTGTGTTGGTTTATTCCTATACTTAAGAGGTCTGGTGTCCCGACAAGAGTAGAAAAATAACACTAATCCTCCAAAGTAGGGCTATTCCAGCCAGTCTAAATATATTTATGGGGTTAGGGATTAGGCTTTGAGTAGAGAGTTATGATAAGTTTTAGTTGAGGGTCAAGGTTTGGATTCAAGGTTCTCATAAGTATAGTTATGTAACAGAACAGGCAATAAATATGGAGTAAAGAATGAAGAACAAGATAGAGGAGAGAAAGAGAAGAGATTTAAAAAGTGAGTGTAGGGGTAAGGCTGATCCCATAGCATGCAGAGAAAGATAATGTACAGAGATAGTGAGACAGGCAGAATGATAGGAAGAAAAACTCATAGATTTAACATGAATCAACTTGCCAAGATTTAACATGAACCCACGAAACTCACGTACACTGTTCACTGAATGAAGAGTTTCACTTCCAACATATTGAGTTCCCATTCAAATGTCATGTCATCTGCGGTTGTTGCATAATATCTGGCTGTGCTGCATGAACATGTGTGTGTGTGGAGTGTGTGTGTGTGTGTGTGTGTGTGTGTGTGTGTGTGTGTGTGAGAGTGTGTACAGTATATGTGTGTGTGATTGCACACTGGGGGGCACCGTTCTACAGTCCTGAAGAGGCTCACTGAGTTTGTTGTTAGGGGTTTCTGAAAAGCATTGAAGCCATTTAAAAGCACTATGAGATATTTGATTACCAAAATAAAAGCTCAAGTTTATTTGAATGTATCCATAAATGTATCCTGCTACTGTCTGTGCCTATTTAACCCTCACACTAACTAATGAAATTGGCAAGTGATTGTACTTCCAGACATATTGAGCATGTGTCAGGTTTACTTTATACAAATTATCTTAATGTGCAGGAAGACAACTTTGCTCTGATTTCATTAGCTGTTTTAAAGGCTATATAATCAGTTTTATGCAGACTATGCCTTGTCAAATGTTTCTTGCTTCAGGGTTTCTTTTTATCTGATCATTTCGTGACATAATTCATATTGACATAAGTGGTACTTATTGAAATTACTGAAATTTTCTGGCAATGGGATGATACATCTAGAATTAAGATACAATGACTTACAATACATTGGATTTATGACTGCAGGACAATTGATGGTACTTTTATATTTTTGCAGGCCTTAAGTTTCTCCATGAATAACTCAGAGCAGTTTGCAGTCTCTGCTACAGTAAAATAGGCATCTCAAAATCAGCTGCTGTTCTTGGCTTAAGGCAGGGGTGTCAAACATGCGGCCCGTGGGCCAGAACTGACCCGCCAAGGGGTCCAATCCGGCCCACTTTCCTTCCTGTGTTTTTTTCCTTTCTTCCTTCTGTCCTTCCTCCCTTTCTTCCATCTGTCCTTCCTACCTTCCTTCCATCTGTCCTTCCTACCTTCCTTCCATCTGTCCTTCCTCCCTTTCTTCCATCTGTCCTTCCTCCCTTTCTTTCTTCTGTCCTTCCTCCCTTCCTTCCTTCTGTCCTTCCTCCCTTTCTTTTATCTGTCCTTCCTCCCCTTCTTACCTTTCTTCCATGTCCTTCCTCTCATCTGTCCTTCCTCCCTTTCTTCCTTCTGTCCTTCCTCCCTTCATTCCATCTGTCCTTCCTCCCTTTCTTCCTTCTGTCCTTCCTACCTTTCTTCCTTCTGTCCTTCCTACCTTCCTTCCTTCCTTTCTTCCCTCCTTCCTTTTGTCTTTCCTTCCTAACCCATCTTATTTCCTTCCTTCCTTCCTTCCCTCCATCTTTTTAATGATCCGGCCCACATGAGATCAAATTGGTCTGTATGTGGCCTTTGAATGAAAATGAGTTTGACACCGCTGGCTTAAGGCATAGAGGTAAGGGAAAGAGAAGATGTTGCTACTGCTAATCCTGGCAGCTTCAGGTACAAAACTCAATATGAAGAATCCAATCTGCTCAAAACTGCACTTTTTTCCATGTCTTAAATTTAAACTTTTACTCACATTTGTCTCTTTGCATTCACTCTTTCAGAATATACGATGTTGTACTGTACGATAATCACATGGTATGGTAACTGGTCTGTTAAATTGCTTTTTTTGATGCAGAAAGCTAAAGACATGGAAGTGAGAATAATAATAATTCTCCTGGTAATTTCTGGGCCTCTCTTCAGGTAATACTGCTATAATCCCAAGCAGCAGGAACAGTGCTGGCCTGTGAATATAACCTGTATATAAAGATACAAGATTTAGCCAGGTGTGATATCACCCATTGGTTTTACGCTACTGGGAACACTGAGAGGTGCACACTTGGGATTATGTGAACTACTTTAGTTAAATTGCGCTAACAGGGCAGATATCGTAAAAAGTAAACTTACCCAAATATTGTGAGACGAGGAAGAGCAACACCTAATCAAACTCAATCACAGCTGTCAATCAATGCCAACACAGCAGACACTGAAGCTGCTATAAATCTTCAAATCTTATTAACGGAACACTAATTACCAAAATGATTAGGAGCACACTTATTAGAGGGACAGAATTTAGTGATTGAGACCATAATGACTAAAAAAGAATTTGACTTTTTATTTGGAGGAAGACGTTGAACCTTTTTTGAATTGGAGCCAGCATCTAGTGGCCATCGGTGGAATTGCACCTTGAGGTACTTGGCCTCAATTTCAAGCTGTGGTAGTTGCAGACGGGGAGCTCTGAAATGAGGCCAACGCGGAAGTAACTTAGAACTGCATTCTATCAAAAGGCCACCAGGGGGCGACCGTCTCTATACAAGTCAATGGAGAATTCACCAACTTCTCACTTGATTTCTAACCTCAGTAAACGTTTTCAAAATGTGTTGATGGTCTCAATCGCTAGTTTAAAGCCTTCTTCAATGCAGTATGATGTTCATTTGGGACATTTTGGCCTCCCTGATTTTATATGTGACGATAAAGCAGGGTATGCATTAGGGCGTGGCTACGTCCTGATTGACAGGTTCATTGACCAATGTCCTCGAGATCCAGCCCTCGCAACCTCCCCAGCATGCACCTGAAATTTTCAAGATGGTCCTGCCTAGATTCGACACTATTGGCTTCCAAGCAGCAGTCCACAGACCAATGGGTGACGTCACGGATGTTACGTCCACTTCTTTTATACAGTCTATGGGTAGTTGGTGCAGTGGCCACAGTTGGTATTGCAAAACCACTTGTTGCACACTGACACAAAAATACTTTGACCCGTACACCATTACCACTTCTTTTATCGTGCCCCATCCTGGACAGAGTTGTCCAAAACAGCAGTGCTGATTAGACTGAGCAATTCATGAGCCTGACTTGGGGCTTTCATTTCTATACAGCTATTAAAAAACTAAAAAGCAACATTTAGATAGTCACAAAAAATGGGTTATATCAAAGAGGTATATGTCATACAGGCTCATGTCCTTAATAAAATCCTTTAATAAAAAGTGGGAAAACCAAAAGTCATTGGGCAAATCATGAGCCCTTGGCACTGAGCTGTCTCCGAGGAAGTTTTTTTTCAAAGGAAATCAAATATACGCTTTTTTGACATTGCCTTAAACCATTAGCCTAATTTTACCCCACTTGCTAGCTAACCAGGTCAACGAGTGCATGCATTGAAGGTCTACATGACTTCATCAGTCTGTGTAGTATGTGCCATTTTCTGACTGCCGATAGCAGCATATGTTGTATTAAACTTTATTAACATGAGTAAGGTTTTTCCTTTCCAGGTAGCTAAAAACTGGCCATAGTTAAAGACAGATGAAGTGCTTTGAGGAGAGTCAGGCTTATCATTTCTGACAAACCACTAAGCTATGAAAGCATATATTCATTATGTTATAAGAAAATATGAAAGAAATAAAAGCCAAATAAATTCAAACACATTCTTCATTTTAAAAAAAGTCTGATGCTCTAAGGTGAAGCTGTCGATACCTACATAGATAACATTTACTTTGAGACATACTTCAAATTCCCTTTATTATATCTTGGCAAATCATTCAGGCTTACACAATGTGTTACTTTAAGGTTTCATTCATACCTTTGGCACCGCGAAGTAATGCGCTAGTGCCTGCAGCTATTGTGCAATTTGTCTTTATTGGCACTGTCGAATGTGAATGTGAAGACTTGTGAAGAAAAAGATCCATAGATGAGACAAGAATGTGAGTGTTGAGTAGATGTTTAAATGTATTGGAATTTATTTATTTATTTATTTATTGCTTACTCTCTACTGCTATTGATCTTATTATATATAACACAAAGCAATAAAGCACTGCTGTGAATCCAAGAAGACAAGTGTTGACACTATCGCATTGCAAAAGTATGTCACATCTCACATACTGTATCACAAGCAGCCAACACAATAAAAAAAAAAAAAGAAAAAAAAAAAAAAAGGTTCAAGGTCCAGAGTCACAGTGCTGTGCCAATTTCCATGACATTATTAAACTCTCCACAGAGGCCAGTGTCAGTGTTTAACAATAGAATGACTCATTCTGTCTGGTCAAGTTGATTAATAATAGGGAGACCCGCTCTCAGTCTGGCGAGGTTCATTAACTACAGTACTGTGTGTGCAAGGTGGAAACATTTACTGGTTACCACGGCAACCCCATCTTCACCTCTGCATTTCTTCTGCCGGGTATCTCTTTTTCATCTTGTGCTCACTGTGGACTGTCAGTCACCGATATTGTCTTGCTGTGTTACAGATAGCAGAGTTACTCAAGGAGATTGAAGTATGTGCATCTTTGTTCTGATTCATTTTTTCAACCATTATTTTAAAAAAAACAAATCTCAGTTTAACCCTCCTGTTGTCCTCGAGTCAAGGGAGGAAAGGAGGAAGGAAAGGGAAAGGAGGAAGGGAGGAAGGACAGAGGAAAGAAGGAAGGTAGGAAGGAAGGAGGAAAGAAGAAAGGAAATGAGGGAGGAAAGAGAGAGGAAGGAAAGAAAGAGAAGGAGGGAGGAAGAAGGAAGCAAAAGAGGGAAGTAGGAAGAAGGAAGGAAAGGAGGGAGTATGGGAGGATGGAGGAAAGAAGGAAGGAAGGAAAGGAGGGAGGGAGGAAGTGAGGAAGGAAACAAGGAAGGAGGGAGGAAGGAAGGAAGGAAGGAAGGAAGGAAGGAAGGACGGACGGACGGACGTCTGCTGCATGTGTGGCTGACTCACTGACAGACAGGTCTCATATCAGACAGTTTAAACATGGATTTTGTCACTCACTGAAATATATTTTACACTTTTAACTGAGAAAGAAAGGTTTCGATCAGGGGTGTCAAACATGTGGCCCGTGGGCCTGAACCGGCCCACCGAGGAGTCCAATTCGGCCCACTTTCCTTCCTCCTTGTCTTCTTTTCCTGCCTTCCTTCCTTCCTTCCTTTCATCATTCCTTCCTGTCATCTTTTCCAAGTCTTGTCTTCCTTCTCCTTCCTTCCCACCTTCCTTCCATTTGTCCTTCCTCCCTTTCTGCCTTCCTCCTTTCCTTCCTTCCTTCCATTTGTCCTTCCTCCCTTTCTGTCTTCCTTCTTTCCTTCCTTCCTTCCTTCCTTTCCTTCCTTCCCTCCATCTTTTTCATGATCCGGCCCACATGAGATCAAATTGGTCTGTTTGTGGCCCTTGAATGAAGATGACTTTGACTCCCCTGACCTAGAGAGTTATGGTGATTCTCACCTCTGATTTAGATCATTTATCAATGAGCACAGCTGAGAAGCAGCTTCCTGGGTTCAACAGTGATTTAATAAACTTCTCAAAAATCAACTAATTATTACCAATATCAAGCAAATGCAACACTTTGACATATTATCTTCTCTGCTTTGGACTCTACTAAATGCTCCACTATGTTCACTGTGTGTCCATTTGGTTGTGTGCAGGTGGCATACAATAGGCTTTACCAGAGCTTTGTGCAGAATATAACCACCTGCTTCAGCTGAACACGACCAGAACAATAAAGTCTGCAGCTTGGAAAACCAAAACAATGAGCTGAAAGGAACTAAAACACTTCCTGGAACACATAGGAACTGCAGGAGATCATTTCATTGGTTTCAAGCGGCCCCTAAGTCATACGATCCAAAAATACACCAGACATTGTAATGGTGCAATCAGACAGAATAACCAAGCACATTTTCAGCACCTCTTTCATGTGTATTTAGACGCTGGACTGTGTTTATTTGCACCAAACAGCCAAAAACATCTGTACATGAGCTGTTAGCGAGCTAGCAATAAGCACACTGACCACCTCTGTCTGTGTCAGAGTGAAAACTATTTAAACTTCAGTTGTGATACTCACTGCCTCTGCAAGTGGTACAAGTGCCATAATTGCAGGGTAGATAGACACCGCTGCAGATCTGAACTACTGCTGTTACCTTCCCGACTCTGGACTTTGGTGCAGACTATTGAGAAATTCACACACATCCTAAAAAAAAAAAAAAAAAAATCCTAAACGTGAAGTTATAGATCTGATTTGTTTGTCAAAATAACAGACACCTTTAATGTACTCCTATTGTCCTAGAGTCAAGGAAGGAAGGAAGGAAGGAATGAAGGAAGGAAGGAAGGAGGTAAGGATGAAGGAAGGAAAGGAGGGAAGAAGGAAGGAGGTAAGGAAGAGGGAGGGAGGAAGGGAGGAAGGAAGGAAAGAAAGAAAGACAGAAAGAAGGAAGGAAAGAAGGACAGAAGGAAGGAGGGAGGGAGGAAGGAAGGAAAGGAGGAAGGAAGGAAGGAAGGAAGGAAGGAAGGAAGGAAAGGAAGGAAGGAAGGAAAGAAGGAAGGAAGGAAGGAGGGAAGTAAAGAAGGAGGGAGGGAGGGAGGAAGGAAGGAGGTAAGGAAAGGAGGAAGGAAGGAAAATGGAAGGAAAGGAAAGAAGGAAGGGAGGAAGGACACAGGAAATAAGGAAGGTAGGAGGGACAGAGGAAAGAAGGAAGGGAGGAAGGAAAGGAAGGGAGGAAAGAGAGAAGGAAGGAAGGAAGTAAGGGAGGAAAGAAGGAACAGTCAAAAGATATATATAAGTTATAGATGTGATTTGTTTGGAAGCAATAACAAGTGATACTGGAGGTTTGCATGATTCTCTATTTCAGGAACATTTTTATTCTACACAAGAAGTTAAACGACATATATACTGAAACCAATTCTATCAAACTGAGCTGTCATCTGCACCCTTTTTTTTTTTTTTTTTTTTTGGTGTGTGGGTACATCTTCTAGGTTTGAACTTTCTTCCTTAATACGGGGGAAAATGGGGAAGTTGAAGTGCAAGCTCAGCATAGCAGGCCCCTGTGCTCTTTATAGTTGGCAGGAGTAACATTACAGAGCACACCATGCAGCAGAGAGACACTAAAACTGCTCTCCACTCCCCCAGGACATCACACTGCCTCCCATTTCATATGAGCTGAAATTTGAAAAATTCACTCGCCTCGCCTGCATGAATAAAATGTGTGTGTGTGTGTGTGTGTGTGTGTCTGTGTGTGTGTGTGTGTCTGTGTGTGTGTGTGTGAACATGTGCATCCAAATAATGTGTGTGATTGTGGTTGCAGCACTTGATTCTTTGAATTTCATAACAGTAAAAATCTGAAAAATGCTGAAATATCTGGCTTTAATCTGTGTGTGTGTGTGTGTGTGTGTGTGTGTGTGTGTGTGTATGTGTGTGTGTGTATGTGTGTATGTGTATGTGTGTGTGTGTGTGTGTGTGTGTAAAATACAGTATGTGTATGCTCATCTCTGTGCACTCTATTCATACTTTTATTTATGTTCAACTAAAGCATTCAAACAGCCACACAATCGTATGAATGTACCATTTAACCTTCCTTCCTTTCCTACCTTGCTTCCTTCTGTCCATCTTTCCTCCTTCCTTCCTACCTCCCTTCCTTTCTTCCCTCCTCCCTTCCTTAGCTCTCTCCTTCCCTCCCTCCCTCCATCCTCCCTTCCTACCTTCCTTTCCTCCCTTCCTTCCTTCTCTCTTTCCTTCCTTCCTTCCTTCCTTCCTCCCTTTCCTCCCTCCTTCCTTCCCTCCTTCATTCCTTCCCTCCCTCCCTCCTTCATCCCTTCCTTTCCTCCCTCACTCCTCTCTTTTCTTCCGTCCTTCCTTCCCTCCCTCCTTCCTTCTTACTTTCCTTCCTCCTTTCCTCCCTCCCTTCCTTCTTACTTTCCTTCCTCCTTTCCTCCCTCCCTTCCTACCTCCCCCCTTCCTTCCTTTCCTCCCTCACTCCTTCTCTCTTTCCTTCCTTCCTTCTTCCTCCCTTCCTTCTCCATTCCTCCCTTCCTTCCTTGACTTGAGGACAACAGGAGGGTTAAGAGGAAATATATCTGGAGTATTTTAAACATCTTTTCAGCTTCTGAGTCCAAATTCAGACACTTGATCCTCCAAAGGATGTGGGTTTCTGATGAGTTGAAGGATCAAGCTACACCTCGTGCTTAAAGAAATGGTCTTAGCCTCACAGACATCAAAACTAACGGTGCATTCAGTCACTCATCATCAACTCGTTAAGTCAAGAAATTACATTTTATCACCAGGAAGTTGCATTCAAACGGCCGACAAAGCAGCTCATTACCAGCCATGGGAAGAGGACTAATGCACAGTTGCAGCAGAAGTTATATTTTAAAATTGACACTTGTGTTTAATGAGAAAACAAAGCAGCAGGTTAACAGAAAATAAATGACTATAAATAATGAAAGCAGTTTACTTACAAATGACCAACATCCACATGAATGCAAACACCTCGTAAATCACAACCTAAGACTAATAAGCTGTCTGAGTGGCTTTGAGCTACTCACGCCTAAAGTTTTGACATCTTAGTTAGCAAAACTTAAAACACAGCACAATTCAAAATAACAGACACCTTTAATGTGCTCTAAATGTGTAATATTAAAATCCCATCACATGTTGAAATGAGGTTTTTAAAGGCGATTCTCATTTTTTTTTGCTCTGGATTAAAAGATTCTCCTGAGGCTTCACAGAAATGTTGAAGAAAGTAGACAGATTGGTCTTACTTTCTTTTAATACACAAAATCAGTGTATTAAGTACTTAAGTATGGAAGCGAGTTGCATTCACTTGAATTTAAAAAAAAAAAATCAGTTTTTTCTGAGTAATTTATGTTTTTTTCGAGGTGATTATTTCAGTTTTTCTGGCTATTCTTTTCCCTGTTTTTTGGAGTAATTTTCCCTGTTTTCCGGGGTAATTATTTTTCTGTTTTTCGCGAGAACATCCAACCTGCAAGTGACTCCCATCCATGGTGACTCCTGCTCCGCACATATGCCCATATGTTTCTGAACTTTTTGGTGGGACTTTGTCTTTAGACCAATATATGCAATTAGAGAGAGAAAAGGCAAAGACAGGACAATCTCCCAGTGTCTTAAACCCAGAACAAAGTAAAACTTGATTAAACTAAACAAGCAAGTCAAGGAGGAGGAGGTAAGGAAGAAGGAAGGAGGGAGGGAAGAAGGAAGGAGGTAAGGAAGAAGGAAGGAGGGAGGGAAGGAAGGAAAGGAGGAAGGGAGAGAGGGAGGAAGGAAGGAAGGAAGGAGGGAAGAAGGGAAGGAAGGAGGTAAGGAAGGAAGGAAGAAAGTAAGGAAGAAGAAGAAAAGGAGGCAGGGAGGGAGGAAGGACAGAGGAAAGAAGGAAGGTAGGAAGGAGGGAGGGAAGAGAGAGGAAGGAAAGGAAAGAAGGAAGGGAGGTAGGAAGGACAGGAAAGAAGGAAAGGAGGAAGGACACAGGAAAGAAAGAAGGTAGGAAGGACAGAGGAAAGAAAGAAGGAAGGAAGGAAGGAAGGAAGGAAGGACGGAAGGAAGGAAGGAAGGGAAGAAAGAAGGAACAGTCTCAGTCAGGACAATCTCCCAGTGTCTTAAACCCAGATCAAAGTAAAACTTGATTAAACTAAACAAGCAGTTTGTCATGTTTGCTTCCATTACATCGAGCTCTCAGTAAAGAGTGAATGTGTCCAATGTTTTGAATGTCCTCTAAACTCAGAAAAAAAATTAACCAGAAAAACAGAACAGAAAGAAATGACTCAGAAAATCAGAAAAAAAAATCACCCTGAAAAACCAAGCATAAAAATAAATTACTCAGAAAAAAAGGATTTTTTTTTTTTATTCAAGTGAATGTAATACACTTCCGTACTTAAGGGAAGCATGATTTCCAATATTTTGGCATACACAACAATTTAGCCACATGTTTTAAATTTAACTATACTCGGTTTTGTCACGTTTTGACCAATACCAAAATTCAAGATAATTAGAAACATTCAAAAACATTTCTCATTTCATTTGCTGTTTCCTCAACTTTATTTTATATTACTTTCTTTGTCTATTGTCATTTGTTTGTGTTTTTCTGATCCTACATGTACTTTATTTTCTGACAGCTGGGGTCTCTGTCAGTCTCAAGTTATTAAATTACCCAGACAAAAGAAAACAGTTAGCACCAGAGTAGAATTTGAAATTACTTTTTTAAAAATAAGTCCTTGATCTGCTGGGAAACAGGTTAATTGTTGCTCTGCTCTCTCAGGCGTAATGTTTCACCAACATTTGGATGAATACTGTTGAAATGATATCATGTTGCAAAAGTTCAAAGGTTTATATAGAAACACGACACTGACATTGAACTTGAAGGCAACACAAATAGCTCAACACATCCTCATAATTAACGACTTAATGGGTCGACTGTACCATGAATGTCACTCACACATTACTGTACTGGAGGTCTTTTTGCCGGCTGAGTTTTCAACCTAGAGTGTTGTTTATGTTTTTTAAAGCTTACGTACTGTTCAGGGTCAAATTTGAGCCGTTTTTACATCTGAAAGCTGTTAAAACGCCCAAAATGACTTTTCCTAAGGTGGCCAAAAATGCACAATACTATACTTTTGTAACCCTCCTGTTGTCCTCGAGTCAAGGAAGGAAGTTAGGAAGGGAGGGAGGGAGGGAGGAAAGGAGGGAGGGAGGAAGGAAGAAGGAAGGAAAGGAGAGAAAGAGGGAGGGAAGAAGGACAGAAGGAAGGGAGGAAGGGAGGAAGGAAGGAAGGAAGGAAGGAGGAAGGAAGAAGGAAGGAAAGGAGGGAGGGAGGAAGGAGGGAAGGTAGGAGGAAGGGAGGAAAGAAGGAGGGAGGGAAGGAAGGAAGGAGGAAAGAAGGACAGAAGTAAGGAAGACAGGAAGGAGGGAGGGAAGGAAAGAAGGACAGAAGGAAGGAAGGAAGGAAGGAAGGATGGAAGGACGGAAGGAAGGAAGGAAGGAAGGAAGGAGGGAGGGAGGGAAGGAAGGAAGGACAGAAGGACAGAAGGAAGGGAGGAAAGAAGGAACAGTCAAAACAGACGGGGTCAATTTGACCCGGGAGGACGACAGGAAGGTTAATGAAACATTTAGTATAGACACTTTTTATGAGAGGATTCTTAGACCGGGTCAAAATTGACCTATAACGTACTGCTATGGTGAAGAATATGAACAGTATGTGAGGGTTAAGCACCGGCTGGAATAACCATAACTTTAAATTCACCTTTCTGACTCTGATGTGGCACAAAGAAAAAACAAAAACTTTATCTTTGTCAGATTCACACAATAAAAAATGCAAATAAAATCAATCCTTAACTCTTCTCCAAATCAGACAAATGTCTCCAGTTGTTTCAGGATGATGTCACTCTGCTCATCAACACACAATCCTGATTTCTATCAGACAAGTAAACTTTATCTCACCTACTAGCAACTAGCACAATATCACATTCATATTAGACTCTGAAACTCCTCACTAGATGAAATCAGTAATTAAGATGTACTAGTTTAGCTGTGACAGAAGTCCAGGCTGTACTGCGGAGCGTAACTGACGTCTTCATTGGAATAAGTCCCTTGTGGTTATAGAGAATGAGATTAAGTCATTCACGCTATCTTAACGTGCATAGACAAGACCCGACATCTTAATCCTCATGTTAGATCATCATCTATGGATCTGTGTGTGTGTGTGTGTGTGTGTGTGTGTGTGTGTGTGTGTGTGTGTGTGTGATTAGATTGAGATAAAGTTGCCAGTAACCAACCACCAGTTTTTTTTATTAAACTGTTATCAGGGTGAAACCTCCATCATATCAGTGGTGAGGCAACATTGTCTGCTGGCTGATATCTGGTACTTTATATTTTATTATTAACCCTCCTGTTGTCCTCGAGTCAAGGAAGGAAGGAAGGGAGGGAGGAAGGAAGGAAGGAGGAAGGAAAGAAAGGAGGGAAGAAGGGAGGAAAGGAAAGAAGGAAGGAAAGGAGGGAGGAAGGAAGGAAGGAGGGAGGAAGGAAAGAAGGAAGGAAAGGAGGGAGGAAGGAAGGAAGGAGGGAAGGAAGAAGGGAGGAAAGGAAAGAAAGAAGGAAGGAAGGTAGGAAAGAAGGACAGAGGAAAGAAAGAGAGAAGGAGGGAGGGAGGAAAGAAGGAAGGAATAAGGAAGGGAGGAAGGAATAAGGAAGGAAAGGAGGGAAGGAAGGAAGGAAGGAAAGGAGGAAAGAAGGAGGGATGAAGGGAGGAAGGAGGAAGGAAGGAAGGGAGGAAAGGAAAGAAGGAAGGAAGGAAGGAGGGAAGGAAGAAGGGAGGAAAGGAAAGAAAGAAGGAAGGAAGGTAGGAAAGAAGGAAGGGAGGAAGGAATAAGGAAGGAAAGGAGGGAGGAAGGAAGGAAAGGAAAGAAGGAAGGAAAGGAGGGAAGAAGGAGGGAAGGAAAAAAGCAGGGATGAAAGGGGGATGGAGGAAGTACAGATGGAAGTAAGGAAGGGAGGAAAGAAGAATAAGACGGGGTCATTTTGACCCGGTTGGACGACACAAAGGTTAAACAGCATCCAGTAAGGCCTGATGCTGCTCTTTAAAAAAAGCTTCCCATCTCCTCCATAAGTTGTGAACAACAAGAACTTATCTGGAATCCGCCCAGTTTCCCACAGTCACTCGGTTCAAACACACAGCCACTGAACAGAAACATCACTGCTGCTCCTGAGAGACAAATTAAAAAAAAAAAAAAAAAGCCTAAAAACAAATGCCAATAGCAGCAAAGAGAGAAAGAAGAAATCAGACAGGCTGAGCACTCTCCTGAGCTTAAGTAGCTCACAGACACTGATAAATGTTTTGTACACGGTTGGCTTCTAAATATAGTCTCAGATCAATGCAATCAGGAACAATCTCCCCATTACAACGAGCAGGTCACTTACTGACGGCAGATATCTGAGGCTGTCAGATATATTTCTGTGGTACAGTCAGGTAAATATAGTCTATAACAGGAACTCACCTTACGTTGGTTGGGGACACACAGACGGACAGTTTGGCAGTAATGCTTATATCATGACGCTCATGTCAATAAAGGATATTAAAGTGGGTAAAAGACAGAGAGGAGAGAATGAAGGAAACAACATAAGATAACAACATAAAAATATATATCACTTAAAGGTCAAGTTTACTGATTGCAGGCGTAGGAATATGCATTTTAATGGTGTATCAGTTCCATATATTTGAAGAGGAAGGAAGGAAGAAGGAAGGAAAGAAGGAAGGAAGGATGGAAAGGAGGGAGGAAGGAAGGAAAGGAGGGAGGAAGGAGGGAGAAAGGAAGGAAGGAGGAAGGAAGGAAGGATGGAAAGGAGGGAGGAAGGAGGGAAGGAAGAAAGGAGGGAAGGAAGGAGACAGGAGGGAAGGAAGGATGGAAGGGAGGAGGAAGGAAGAAGGAAGGAAGGAGAAAGAAAAGGAGGAAGGAAGGAAGGAAGGAGGAAAGGAAAGAAGGAAGGGAGGAAGGAAGGTAGGACAGAGGGAGAAAGGAAAAGAGGAGGGAAGGAGGGAGGAAGGAAGGAAGGAAGGAAAGGACGGAAGGAAAGAAGGAAGGAAGGAAGAAAGGAAGGAAGGAAGGAAGGAAGGAAAGGAGGGAGGAAGGAAGGAAGGATAGAAGGGGGAGGAAAGAAGGACAGAGGGACAGAGGGAGAAAGGAAAAGAGGAGGGAAGGAAAGAAGGAGGAAGGAAAGGAGGAAGAAGGAAGGAAAGGAGGAAGGATGGAAGGAAAGGAGGAAGGATGGAAGGGAGGAAGGAAGGAAGGAAGGAAGGAAGGAAGGAAGGACAGAGGAAAGAAGGACAGAGGGATGGAGGGAGAAAGGAAAAGAGGAGGGAAAGAAAGAAGGAGGGAGGAAAGAAGGAAGGAAAGAGGGAGCAAGCAAAAACCCAGTGAGTATAAATACAGTATATATATATATATCTCTATATATAGCACTCACTTAAAGGTCATGTTTACTGATTGCAGGCGTGGGAATATGCATTTTAATGGTGTATCAGTTCCATATACTTGATGAGGAAGGAAGGAAGGACGGAAGGAAAGGAGAGAGAAAGGAAGGAAAGGACAGAGGAAAGAAGGGAGGGAGGACATAGGGAGAAAGGAAAAGAGGAGGGGAAAGAAAGAAGGAGGGAGGAAGGAAGGAAAAGAAAGAAGGAAGGAGGGAGGAAAGAAGGAAGGAAAGGAGAGAGGAAGGAAGGAGGAAGGAAAGGAGGAAGGAAGGAGGGAAGGAAGGAAAGGAGGGAAAGGAGGGAGGAAGGAGGGAAGGAAGGAAGGAAAGGAGGGAGGACGGAGGAAAGAAGGGAGGGAGGACAGAGGGAGAAAGGAAAAGAGGAGGGAAAGAAAGAAGGAGGGAAGAAGGAAGGAAAGGAAAGAAGGAAGGGGGGAGGAAAGGAAGGATGGAAAAAGAGGGAGCAAGCAAAAACCCAGTGAATATAAATACAGCATATATATCTCTATATATAGCACTCAGTTAAAGGTCAGGTTTACTGATTGCAGGCGTGTGGTGGGGATGTGCATTTTAATGGTTTATCAGTTCCATATATTTGATGAGCTAAATTACAGCTACTGAACTATGTGGCTGACATTTCCATTTTATTTGAATATGTTGGTGTTGGTGTTGTTGTTGGAGATAAAAGGTGCATCATCATCATCATCATCATCATTGGAGGAAAGTCATAATTTATTCCATGAAACAGGAAATCAACTGAGGTGGAAGTAAGCACATATAGAGAAAGAGGATATACTAAAACAATTTAATTACAGCTCTTCATTCCTAACATCATATTCACATAAGAAGGATTTTTTTCAATTGCCAGTGTTTCCCCACACATAGACTAATTCGTGGCGGTGTGCCACAGATTCAACACCGGCCGCCACATATTGCGTTTCGTTATTAATTATTTTTTTAACGCTATTTAAAAAATACGCATCGTATTCGTTAAGCTGCATTTCCTTTCCCTGCTCTCCCTGCGTCTCTCTGTCACTCACGTGTCTCTCTCACATAGCTCACACACACACACACACACACACACACACACAGTCCCTCACCTCCGTGCACGCGGCGTGTGTCTCCATCAGCGAGATCATCTCCCCACCCCCCACCCCCCCCGCCCCCCGGTCGGCCAGTTCACCAAAAAAAAAACCCCGCCCCCCCCGGTCGGTCGCCGGCCTACCACCACACATTGCCTACAGATCTGTGGGAAACACTGATTGCAATACCTAAAACATCTCTGAAATCCAAGATAAGAAGCTTAGATTACAAATATTTGACTATGATCAGCTGACTGTTGATACATCTATAAATATAGTATGATACAGTATGTTCACATCTTTCAAATTTTGCTCATCATGCATTTTTTCATGTATATCAAAATCAAGGAAGCAACATTTTCTGTCAAAGCTTTGCTCATAAAGAACCCAAACCCTAACCTACAGAGAGTTTGAGCTTTTTAGGAGCTTACTGTTTGAGTTTGTGGCACATTTACTGAGTGCTTCAGTTTCAGAGCCTCTCATCAAGCCTATTTCCAGCAGCAGCAGCTGGGCTCAGTGAAAAAAAGAAAAAAAAGAAAAAAGCTTTGATAAACCCATGCACACCTGCACAGCACTCGATGGCAACTCCACTGACTTAACTACGAGAACATCTACAGGCTAAAAGATCCAAGTGCTTTTTCTCAGGCGTTAGCGGAGGCCAAAAGGTCGTGGGATGTTGGACTTGCATTAAATCAGGTGGACAAGACACTGAAGTCCAAATCAAATTCAAATGTTGCCCCAAATGTGCTGAACATGTGGGTTAACATTGCTGGCTAACGCTTTAGCTTTAGCTTTAGCATACGGGGCCTGTTGTTCTTCAGCATCAAGAGGCCCAAAAATGAACTAACACATCTTTAAATTGTGATATTTAGAGTTCTTTTCCAGACATATATTAACCTCTTCCTCCTCTTTGGGTCTTTGGCTCAGGGTCCTGCTTGAATATGACATACCCAACATGAATATAGTATATCTCTGTAACTACAAGCTCTATATCAGAGGTGTCAAACTCATTTTCATTCAAGGGCCACATAC
The DNA here is from genome assembly GCF_027409825.1 of Scomber japonicus. Classification (NCBI taxonomy): domain Eukaryota; kingdom Metazoa; phylum Chordata; class Actinopteri; order Scombriformes; family Scombridae; genus Scomber; species Scomber japonicus. The sequence continues at coordinate 29,226,361 of NC_070589.1, forward strand.
AGACCAATTTCATCTCATGTGGGCCGGATCATTAAAAAGATGGAAGGAAAGAAGGAAGGAAGGAAGAAAGGGAGGAAGGACAGATGAAAGGAAGGAAGGAAGGGAGGAAGGACAGAATGAAGAAAGGGAGGAAGGACAGATGGAAGGAAGGAAGGACAGATGGAAGGAAGGAAGGAACAAAGAAAGGATAAAAGGAAGGGAGGAAGGACAGATGGAAGGAAGGAAAAGAACACAGGAAAGTGGGCCAGATTGCACCCCTCGGGTCACATGTTTGACACCCCTGGTCTATATGATGAAGAAGGAAGGAAAGGAGGGAGGAAGGAGGGAAGGAAGGAGGGACGGAAAGTAGGGAGGAAGGAAGGAAAGGAAAGGAAGGAGGAAGGAAGGAGGGAAGGATGGAAGGATGGAAGGGAGGAAGAAGGAAGGAAAGGAGGGAGGGAGGGAGGAAGGAAGGAGGGAAGGGAGGAAGAAGGAAGGAAGGGAGGAAGGAATGAAGGAAGCGGGAAGGATGGAAGGGAGGAAGAAGGAAGGAAAGGAGGGAGGAAGGAGAGAGAAAGCAAAGGAAGAAATCCCTAGCCCTATTCTTTAGTAGAGGAGGACTTTCAATAAAACGTAATGAACATGTAACCAACAGTCAACTGAATCAGCAGCAATTAATACCATAGCAACCACTAATGAGTATTGTTCTGTATTTGAGGTTTGAAGGATGAGTTTTTAATATATATATATAAAAATTAAAAAAAAGACAATAATGTGTGAAACTAATTCATCTAACTGTTCACAGGAGCTCATTTTGTGTCCAGGTGATCATCTCTTTATAGTTTATATGATCAGATGATCACATCTCTGAGCTATGAAGCTATCTGCTTTATTGTCTGCCTCGCCCAGTGGACAAAAGGAAGAGAGGAGAAAGAAGTAGAGGAGAAAGAGGAGAGGAGGATAATGAAAACATCATTGTATGGGAGGGGATCCTGATCTAATCAGTGAGGAAATGAGGCCTGTGAATGCCCAGTCGTTTGGACTCATTTACACATCTACTTTAATGGCGCTCGCCCATCGATTAGCCACAGAGGAGTGGCAGGACGACAACAAGGAGACAAGTTAATGCTTTCCAATGTTTGAAGGTTTTACTTCTGCTTCTGAGGTCAGGAAGAAAAATAGCTTGTTGTTTAATATACTTGATAACGTCGGCTTAATCGCCTTGGTAACCAGGAACGAATTAGGAATCTTTGGGTTAGATCAATTAAATACTTTTTATTCCACGTGATACATAAGTGACTAAATAGATTCAGTCCCTTAACCTTAGTGTCGTCCTCACGGGTCAAATTGACCCCATCTGTTTGGACTGTTCCTCCTTTCCCTCTTTCCTTCCTTCTGTCTGTCCTTCCTCCCTCCTCCCTCCTTTCCTCCCTCCGTCCTTCTTTCCTTCCCTTCTTCCTTCCTTCCTTACTTTCCTTCTTTCTTTCCTCTGTCCTTTCTTCCCCTCTCACTCCCGCATCCTTGTTTCCTACCTCTCTCCCTTCTTTCCTTTTTCCTTCCTTCCTTCCTTCTTCCACCCTCACTTCCATTCATCCTTCTTCATCCCTTTCATTCTTTGCCTCCTTCCTTGTTTCCTCCCTCCCTCCCTCCTACCTTCTTTCCTTCTTTCCTCCATCCTTCCTTCCCTCTTCCTTCCTCCCTCACTTCCATTCATCCTTCTTCCTCCCTTCCTCCCTCCCTCCTTCTTTCCTTCCTTCCTTCCTCCTTCTTTCCTTCAGTCCGTCCTTCCTTCCTTCCCTCTGTCTTTCCTTCCTTCCTTCCTCCCTCCCTCCTTCCTTGTTTCCTCCCTCCCTCCCTCCTACCTTCCTTCCTCCGTCCTTCCTTCTTCCTCCCACCTTTCCTTCCTTCCTTCTTCCCTCACTTCCATTCATCCTTCTTCCCTCCCTTCCTGCCTTGACTCGAGGACAACAGGAGGCTTAAAAAAAGGATGTATGAAGCATTATTTCATTTTAACAGCACGTTTAAAGAGTTGAAACATAGACAATGAACTTGAAGAGATTGCCTCCAGCTTATAACCTTTCATTTTCAGCTCAAGTTGAAACAATTTCAAAATCGCCTCTTTGCCTAAAAACTTGTGAGCAAATCTGCTTTTCCTGACATCCACTTATGTCTTTCCACTGCTCTTGTACGCAATCACATCAAGCTCTGCAATTTCCGTTCAGTCTGAATACACTTTAAAGGCCTTGAAAACCTATTTTCTCAATCGACTTCTCACTCAGAGTTGATGGGGTTCAGTGTGAACACATTTCCAACGGGTTTGGTTTGAGAGAGATTAGCATTTTTTTTATGTCTGTGCTCTCGCTGGTTTGGGTGGGTGGGAGAGGATGGGTGCAGCTCAAACCAAAGGGTGCTATCACATATTTTAGCTGCATTTGAATCAAAATCTAATAACAATTGTTTGCTTCTGTTGCCAGTAACCTTCCTGTCATCCTCCCAGGTCAGGGTTCCTTCCTTCCTTCCTTCCTTCGTTCCTTGCTTCCATCCTTCCTTCCATCCTTCCTTCCTTCCTTCCTTCCTCCCTTCCTTCCTTCCTTCCTTCCTCCCTCCCTCCCTTCCTTGACTCGAGGACAACAGGAGGGTTAAAACCTTTTTTGTAGTTACATAACATTGTTTTTGTGGAGAGAACAGTCCAGAAAATTAGTATTTTTAAGTATTTCCACTATTGAGGTCTCCAATTATATCTAGTATTCATTCACTTTTAGCACACTCATGAAAAGGACCTTCTTACTGAGATGTGCATATTTATGTGCTGATATGTAAAATGTAATAAGTAAGCTTGAGCTAAATATTAGTACTAAGACTCATAATAATAGCTGTTGAGTTGAATTTATGGTAAATTTGACAATAATGTGTTAATTAATGGAGACTCAACAGTGATAAACATTTGAAAAGCACATAAAAAAGTACAAATGTAAATAAAAAGCCTTTAAATTAAGAAATACAAAAAAATATATATAATTTGAATGAGTTTAGTTTTACTTCTGTTTTCATTATATATTTTCATTTCAAATTAATAAGTGACTAAATATTCCACTAATGATTTGGTAAACCAAAAAAAACAAAATTAAAAAGTAAGAGTGCTTTCAAGCAAGTGTGTGTTTGTTATAAATGGGTTTTCATTTATTTTCAAAACACTGAATATCTCATTTTGGAGCGAATGAATTCTTATCTAGCTCGCTGAAATAATTAATGTGATTAAAACTGTGCACTAATTACCTTTCCATGGAGTCTTTTTAAATGAATTGATATGTCAACACTATATCAATTCTGCAGGGTTGTGTGTTGCCGCGGACGATACGGAGAGGAAACACACATTTATTCATTTCCAGTCTATTAAGAGTTTATAAAACTGTGCTGCTCCAAGGCTGCTGGCTTCCAACTGTATGTAAGGAACTTTACGTCTCTTTTCACTGTTTGACTTTCCTCCCTCTTTCTTTAATTTTTCCTTCGTTCTTACCCTCCTTTCCTCTTTCTTTGCTCCCTCCTCCTTCCTCCCTCCTTACTCCTTTCCTTCCTTCCTTCCTCCTTCCTTACTCCTTTCCTTCCTTCCTCCTTACTCCCTCCCTCCCTCCCTCCTTACTCCTTTCCTTCCTCCCTCCCTCCCTCCTTACTCCTTTCCTTCCTTCCTTCCTCCCTCCCTCCCTCCTTACTCCCTTCCTTCCTTCCTCACTCCTTTCCTTCCTTCCTTCCTCACTCCTTTCCTTCCTTCCTTCCTCCTTTCCTCACTTCCTTTCATCATTCCATCTTTCCTTCCTCCCTCCCTCCTTACTCCTTAACTTCCTTCCTCCTTTCCTTCCTTCCTTCCTCCTTTCCTTCCTTCCTGCCTCCTTCCTTCCTTCCTCCCTCCTTTCCTTCCTCCCTCCCTCCTTACTCCCTTCCTTCCTCCCTCCTTTCCTTCCTTCCTCCTTTCCTTCCTTCCTCCCTCCCTCCTTACTCCTTTCCTTCCTTCATTCTTTCCTTCCTTCCTCCCTCATCCCTTCCATCTGTCCTTCCTTGACCTGAGGACAACAGGAGGGTTAAATTGTATTGTTGGAGCTCATGAAACCAGCAAGGCCCAGTCCGTCAAGTTAAAACATGTCTATCTATTAAAAATGAGCTCGATCTCAGTGAAAAGTTAGTTGTTTTTTTTTAAATTGTATTTCAAAGATCTTAGCTTACATATAAATTTGGCAATAACTGCATTTTTATAATGATATTTCAACATGAAGCAGGTTCTAGTGGAATTTCTGTGCATATTTTTCTAGCAGAAGTGATCTCCTTTATATACAAGCAAGTGATATGCTGCTGCAGTAATACTGGCTATTTCCTTTCACCCGCAACCTTCAACTCTATACTTAAACTACACATGATGGCCTCCACTCTGTCATAATTTAACTTGTGTTATACAGCTGGAAATAGCTGTATATAAGCATCGGTCTACAGTGCAGTTTTCATTCATTCACTTCATTTAGTTTCATCTGCAAGTGTCTGGAACTGCAGGCTAACAGATGTCAACATCCGTCACCTAAAGATTTTAATTTAGGGTTGTCTCCTAAACTTGGATTGCATTACCTTCTCACTCCTAGAGAGGACTCACACTTACATTTTCAGGTGTCAGGAATGACATTGATTGGTGAACTGAGCTATACAGGAGGGAAATGCTTGAGGGGGTTATAACAAACGTGTTTCACTCGTCTCGGTTTCTGCTGTTCCCCCCTCCTCGAACTGATGCTCCGCCACACCCCTGCTTATCTCACACTCGTAAAATGTATGATCCCAACCTTTTCTGTCAAGACCAAATCTTGCACGACACAGCAAGAATTATCTCTGAACAGAGTCTCAGCTCCCACATGTGAGACCTTTGAGATAGCTCTATCCTCTTATACTTATCCTTTACATGCACACACACGTATGCACACACAACCACACACACACACACACACACACACACACACATAGACCGTGGACTCACAAGGAGGAGAATTCTGATTAGGCTGCATCCAAAAGCTGCCACCCACGGGACCCGGGGGAGATATGAATTTGAAAAGACAGTGTAGTGCCGATATGAAGCGCCTGCATTGCTGGGCAACAGGGACCCCTGTTAAGACCCGCTATCCAGAGACCTGTCAGCAGAGAGGCAGAGAGAGAGAGAGAGAGAGAGAGAGAGAGAGAGAGAGAGAGAGAGAGAGAGCGAGAGAGAATAGAGAGAGAGAGAGGGTCTGCATATGAAACCTGGATGTGCAGCAATCCATATCCTTCATTAGAGCGACTACTAGGAGTTTTTAACTGGGTATGAAATAGTCTCAATTTAATACTGATGCCTCTATTTGACCCACATAATCAAACGAGACCATTAGTGAGAAGATTGGCTATTTGGGTAGAGTTATTCTAAGTGGGGTCGGATTCCCCGTGAAATCAGATGAAACAATCCACAGACTGGAGGAGCCTGGGTTTACATTTTGCAGTGAGTAGCATGTTAGCTAGTTATAAAGAAGAAGGGAATATATCTTTAGAAGATTTTGTATGTTATATTTTGTGGTTATGGCTGATATTGAGGCAGGATCAGCAAAGAGAAAAAGAGAAGAACGGACGGAAGAAAATGACAAAGGCCAAAACACGAGACAATTTCGAAGCGACCTGGTTGGAGATGTTTCTCGCATGTTGTACCCACTTCTCTCTCTCTCCTTGCTTCCTGTCAGCCTCTCTGCTACTAACTTACTAATAAAAGACAAAAATACCTCCCCAATGAGTCAATCTTGATTTGGTCGTTCAACAGATGAAAAGATTTATGGGATTTGAAAGGATTGAAAACCGATCCTGAACTACTCTTTCTGTGGTTTCACATCAATAAATGAATTTATGCTTTGGCTACTCCTCACTATCCAGCCTTAAACTATGTCTAAACTTTTTTTTTTTTTTTTTTTTTTTTTGCAACTTTGAGTGAATGATCAAATCATTTCATCATGATTACACAGCAGAAAGCTTGCAAACAACAACACCCGGTTTAACCTACACATATGTTTCAAGACAGACGTAGGATACATTTAACGTATGCAACAGCTGAAATGCAAAGATGGATCTGTAACACATTCTCTAAGTAATCAATTCTCTTAACCTTCGTGTCATCCTCCCGGGTCAAATTGACCCAGTCTGTTTTGACTGTTCCTTCCATCCTTACTTCCTTCCTTCCTTCCTTCCTTCCTTCCTTCCTTCCTCCCTCCCTCTTTGCTACCTTCCCTCCTCCTTCCTTCCTTCCTTTCTTCTTCCCTCCCTCCCTCCTTCCTTCCTCTTTTCCTTTCTCCCTCCTTCCTTCCTTCCTCCCTCTTTGCTACCTTCCCTCCTCCTTCCTTCCTTCCTTCTTCCCTCCCTCCTTCCCTCCTTCCGCCCTCTTTTCCTTTCTCCCTCCCTCTTTGCTACCTTCCCTCCTCCTTCCTTCCTTCCTTCTTCCCTCCCTCCTTCCCTCCTTCCGCCCTCTTTTCCTTTCTCCCTCCCTCTTTGCTACCTTCCCTCCTCCTTCCTTCCTTCCTTCCTTCTTCCCTCCCTCCCTCCTTCCTCTTTTCCTTTCTCCCTCCTTCCTTCCTTCCTCTTTTCCTTTCTCCCTCCTTCCTTCCTTCCTCCCTCTTTTCCTTTCTCCCTCCTTCCTTCCTTCCTCCCTCTTTGCTACCTTCCCTCCTCCTTCCTTCCTTCCTTCTTCCCTCCCTCCCTCCCTCCCTCCCTCCCTCCCTCCTTCCGCCCTCTTTTCCTTTCTCCCTCCTTCCTTCCTTCCTCTTTTCCTTTCTCCCTACTTCCTTCCTCTTTTCCTTTCTCCCTCCTTCCTTCCTCTTTTCCTTTCTTCCTCCCTTCCTCTTTTCCTTTCTCCCCACTTCCTTCCTTTTCTCTTTCCTCCCCCTACCTTCCTCCCTTCCTTCTTTCCTCTGTCCTTCCTTCCTCCCTCCCTCCCTCCCTCCCTCCCTCCCTCCTTCCTTAAGGACAACAGGAGGGTTAATGAAGCACACAGGAAGAAGCATGGATTTAATTTTTGCTGCATCGAGCTCCTTCTTGTTGTCTACCTTACATCCTTAGACAAAAGTTAGTATTACTAGCATTGCATCTTCATGTCTAATGGTTTGCACCCCTAGTCTTACCCAGCGATGGAAAAGGTCGACACACCACCCCCCCCTTTTATTTTACCCAGCATTGCACCCGCCAAGTGTGGAGTCGATCGTTGATATTTTTTTATTCCATCATTTCCCCAGAGAGATGATTGCTGGCACGGAGACTCGGCTGTCTGAGGGAGGAGAGGTTGGCAAGGGGAAAAATGCCAAATTCTCTTTAAATGACCCTGACAACGGCCCTTTATGGTGCATTTCTGACATTGACGGTATCTTTCAGTTGCATGATTCTGCATACAAACACACATACTCACACTGTAGGCACGCTGTTGGTAATAAAGATTTGCCCAATAAATTATTATACCCTCAAAAATTATGGTCTAAGGGACATTATGGATTCACTGCATTCATCGCTGCGGATACTGGCTGTGAATACAAACACATGAATACCATTTATTTTAATCTTTTTTTCTCTTTTTTTCTTCTTAAAGTTACTGGGTGTGCACATTAATGATACACAGAGGAATAATCCTTTTGACTTTGGTGAACTCCCTGTAACACCACCAAGAAACCAAACTCTTGTTATTTTAGGGACTTACCCTGCTGTTAATACAATTATAAGAATACAATGTTATTTTTTTTTTTTGCTACATGCTGTACTGCTTTCTCTTTATTCTGGTCACCTCTCATCTAAACGGGTGATGTAAAGGTCCCTTATTTATCATTTATAAGCAGTATACAACCATTTAATACATTGAAATAACACTAAAATATAGTTGTAAGTGTTTACTAATGAACAGTATCTGTCAGTCATTTTATGATGTCTTCTATGATGAAATATTTTATATTATGACAACTGAATGTATTGTGTTATATACCATCATCCAATTATGAAAGGTTCATATATTCACATATATCTGCTTACAGTGTTTCCCACAGGAAACAACACTTGATGTACATATTTATATACAGATTAGATATATTGATAAATAGACATACAGATAGCCAAGGCTGGATTAAGAATTCAGAGACCCTTGGCCTAGACTCTTAGAGGCCCTCACACACACACACACACACACACACACACACACACACTTGTATGTGCACCAACACAACAGACAACTAGTTTACTAGTGCACAAGTGTGTATGTAGTAGTTGTTGGATTCACACTGACTGATAAATTCAACACAAGACTCTCAGCACATGCAGTGTGTGTGTGTGTGTGTGCGTGTGTGTGTGTTATCAAAACTTATTATACACTCAGATATGCAGAAACACTTCAAAGAATAGCAAACAACCTGTTTTTAGAATCTCCACAATATCAAACATCCCAACAACAAAAAACAATGCATATTAACAACACTTTGGAGGCAAGAATACACACACACACACACACACACACACACACACACACACACACACACATTAGAGTAGCTCCCTTATGCAATGACCTTTCTCCTACCAACTCCTCCACAGCATCGCTAAAGTCCAGGTCTCTGACAGGTTCAGACTCTATAGCCAGTAATGATAAAAGGACTTCAGGCTCATTTTTGATTCTCCCCAAATGAGAAAATGAGCGCTCCCCCTCACAGTTTGTCACCGGCAACGTGAGGAACATCCTCAAAGCCACATAAACATTAAAGAAGACTAACTGCAGGCCAAACTTCAATCTGGTTTTCAGCATGTTTGAGGGTGACTTGTCTGTTTCAGCCAACAGACACTTAAAACACGCTGTTCCGCCTACGGGACGGACCGGACTAACTACAAGTTCTTCTGAATGTTTTAAACACCAACCCTTAAAAATATATATTCATGCTGTACATTGTTAGAAAGCTTAGATTGTCCCGATTCATTCAAGACCACTCACGACTTATATGGTTGCTCACAGCCGTAATAGTATTAGCGGTTAGCTCGGCTAGCCACTCAGCTAAAGTAAAAACAGCTACAATGCTACATACCTTCAAAGTCTTCCCTTTATCCACAACGATCATCTTATGACTCAGGACTTTCTGTACAGCTCGCCAAGTATCCATTCTTGTGAAATATGTAATCCGTTTCCATAAAATCGAAATACTTTCCTCAATATGTCCATGTATTTAGTCCAACACGTAACGTAACACACACGGAACAAACCATAACGGTCCCTGTTACGTCATTTCATGACCTGCGCGTTCATCTGTGGGACACGTGACTGTCTTGTTTACGTCCGTGAGCTCCAGCCAACCAGTGCGTAGGATGAGGCAGCACATGTCTCCAAAGCCTCGTCGTCGTGGTCTTCTTCTTCTGGCCGACCAGGTGCATTGAGCATTGACATAATAAAGAGTAGACGTCGCCTTGGCTGCTGGGGCACGAGAAATGCGGCCGCCATCTTGGACCGGTCATCCTACTCGTAGACAATCACCAAAGCAGCAAGATGCCTGAGCACTGTGCGGCGTATTCCTGTAAAAATCGGCGGACTGTTCAAAACAGGGCTCAGGGGATTACTCTTCACAAGTAAGATTGAACATTATTATTGGTTGTACTTTGTGAATAGAATATTACTGTACAGACAACACAGAACATCTCTTTATTATGTCTATGGCATTAAGTGCGTCTTCTTTGGTTTTATTGCCGGAGTTACTTCATAGTACCGCCACCTACTGCACCGGAATTGTAACGACAAGCTACATTCACAGACAGAGTCCCATTATAATGCTTTTATGAGCGAGGCCGAGCGAGCCAAAAGCCGAAAAATCTATTCGTGGCGGACGTAATTCTTTCGTGTCGTGCCGCCATGAATAAATGAATGTGTGGGAAACACTGCCTGTGGTAATAAGTTGGAATGAAGTTGAATAAAAAGGTCTAATACAGAATTGGGTGATAATTTATGTTTTATGTTTTATATTGTACTTATGCTTCATAAATAGTCAAACCAGACTAGGTCCGTTTTGACGACGGAGGATAAAAGTTGCACTGTTGATGGGAAGAAACTCAAAGAAACTTTACATGAAAAAATGAAACAATAATAATAAAATAAAAAGGAAATAGTGGTGGACGGTATGGAAAAAATATCATTTAAAAAAGTGTAAATTGGCATTCTTTTGATATAAAATTGAATCATTTGAGGTTAGAGGTTACAGCTTCTCCATCTTTCTTCACTAATCCTGCATCTGTGTTTTTCCCTTTTTTTTTTTTTTTTGTACCCTGCATTTTTGTTCATTGAAGCATTCATGGTTCAGATGCTCATAATGAACAGGGCTGGGAGAGAAAATCAGAAAACAAAGAGAAAACATTGGAGACATCCTGGTGGGGCCAGAAAAATAGAAAATATTTCAGAGCCGCTCCCAGGGATGATTGGCTTCATATGTTATCCTGTCATTCCACGAGCTGTTATGAGAAGATGTAGTGTGAGGGGAGGGGAGGAGAGAGGATGAGAAGAGAGGAAGGAATTAAGGCGAAGGGGCAAAAAATTAAGGACATGGGAGGGAGAGAGGGAGACAGAGAAAAAGTAGGAGGGAAAAGACGACTAAATAGTAACGTGTTGAAAAGGAAAGAGGAGGGAAGTGAGAGGCGGATGGTGGAATTGAGAGGAGATGAAAAGAAAAGGTGAAGAGGGCAAAGGATGAGACGAGAAGAAAAGGAGAAAAGAAAGCGAGGGGAAAGACAAGTGGATAAAGGGAAACTAGTAAATACAAAAAGGAAGACAAGTGCAAACAATTAAAAGGGAAGAAAATAAGAGCATTGGGGTGGAAAGAAGAATGAGAAAATAGTGAAGAGGTGTAGAGAAGAGAGGAGATGAGATGAGAGGAGAGGAGTCAAATCAAATTAAATCTTACTGAAAAAACAACCAGAGCGAGAAAACACAGTCAATTTAACATGAGATAAATAAATAAATAAATAAAAAGGAGAATAAAATGAATCCCTACAGATTGAATCCCAAGTTCTCTTCACCCCCCCCATCTGTTTTGAGTCTCAGGCTGCTTTGGACGTTGAGATCCGGGCCCCGGCACACAAACACCCTGACTGGGTCATACAAAGACTAGCAAAAAGTACGTCTCCTCCAAGATTTACACCCACGTACGCAATCCTGAGAGAGAGTATCGGCCTGATGCCAGAGCTCAACATGAACCAGCTGTTCTCCCGCTCGCGCATATTCAACCAATCAATAGCTACGAGCAGAGGAGACGGAGAGGAAAAGAAACCTAAAGTAGTGGCGTAAACTGTATTCTTGATGTTGTGTAACAGACTGAAGCAGATGTAGATGATAAGAACGGGACTTTAATGCCACCATGTTTTCCCAGATTTGACCCAGAAGCCCTGCTCAACTGATAACTTTCATTTTTAGGCTCTCAGCAAACTAATAGCACAATAAACACTTTGTATATTAACCTTCCTGTCGTCCTCCCGGGTCAAATTGACCCCGTCTGTTTTGACTGTTCCTTCTTTCCTTCCGTCTGTCCTTCCTCCCTCCCTCCCTCCCTCTCTCTTTCTTTCCCTCCTTGCTCCCTTCCTCTTTCCCTTTCTCTGTCCTTCCCTCTTTCCTTTCCTTCGTTCTTCCTCCCTTCCTCCCTCCCTCCTTCTCTCTTTCTTTCTTTCCTTCCTTCCTTCCTTCATTCCTTCCTTCCTCCCTTCCTGGCTCCCTTCCTCTTTTCCTTTCTCCGTCCTTCCTTCCTTCCTTCTTTCCTCCGTCCTTCCTTCTTTCCTCTGTCCTTCCTTCTTTCCTTTCCTCCCTTTCTTCCTCCATCCCTCTTTCCTTCCTTCTTCCTCCCTTCATCCCTCCTTTCCCTTCTCCTTCCTTCTTCCTCCCTTCCTTCTGCCTTTCCTTCCTTCCTTCCTTCATTCTTCCTTCCTCACCCCCTCCTTTCCTTCCTTCCTTCCTCCCTCCTTTCTTTCCTTCTTCCTTCCTTCCTCACCCCCTCCTTTCCTTCCTTCTTCCATTCCTTCCTTCCTCCCTTCCTTCCTCCTTTCATCCCTCCTTTCCTTCATTCCTCCCTCCCTCCCTCCCTCCTTTCCTTCCTTCGTCCTCCCTTCCTTCTTTGACTCGAGGACAGGAGGGTTAAATCCGATTTGGGGGGAAATCTAGAGGTTTTGATTTATGGCGTAAAGGGAAAAAAAAGGGTGCTGTTGATTCACAGCGAACTTAGCTGAGTTACTGGTGATAGCAGATGGAGGAAGGAGCGAAAGGACATCGGATGTTTATGCTCTTCAATAAAGTCAGAGATAAAATAAACAACAGGGAACAGGAGGAGGGATAACTAAAAGGTTACTCTTTGTGACAGGAAGCAGCAGGTTTATGGGAAATATAGTCGGTGTTTTTGAAAAACAGCAGCGCTAACAACACAATCTGACACAGTTTGACGTGAAAAACAGCCTCATTTGTTTTTGGCGTTTCAAGATGTCGATGTTAAAGTTCCTGAAAACATGTTTTCAGTTTTTAACTATAAGCAATGGGAACATGCATAACACACAGTTTTAGAGTTCAGTTGCAGTTTTGGTTGTTTAACATGAATAATTTCTGTATTTGCAGTTTTGTTTTTGGTTCTTTTACTGGTTTGAAATTGGCTGAGGAGCTAAAGGCTAAAATACAATACAGAAGAACAGTTTTGTCAGCCATGGTGAGGAAGGATTACATGGAGGAAACGGTCTCATATGCTGTTTTTATTTCACTCTCTTCTTCACAGCACTGGGAAAAATACATTGGTAGCCATGGTCTTATGAAAAAGTTACTGCACAGTGCTCCCACTCATTACTGCCATCGCTCGTCACAAAACGTAAAGTTCATAAAAGTAACGTAAAATGCCCAAACATAGAAAACAAGGTCACAACAGTCAGGGCGTATGTGTTGTAATACAGGTTCAAACAAAGACAGACTGGCTGTAATCCTTACAATATGGGAGCATATCAAAACAAATGATGATATAACTTAAATCTAATGTAAATAATATGGTTGATGAGAGCACATAACTTAACAAAAGTTTCCCATTCAAAAAGTTCTCTCCAGAAACATCATCATGGGGCTGATTCATTACAGTCTCAATTGCTGCTTACTCAAATTAATATTCTGGTGGTCATTTTGGAAATGATTGCTCTGTTAATAAGATCTGAAGACATATAGTAGCTTTGATGTCTGCTGTGTGGGTTTTGATGGACAGCTGTGATTGACAGTAAACTATAGTGTTTGCTTCAGTCTGAGCTGTTTGCAGAGAGTGAGAGGCAGCTCCTTATTTGGGAGGTCCAAATGGAAAAGATCACTCCAAACATAAGTTGCAACTTTGGTCTTTAAAGTCCATCTAAAGTAAGAATAAATATGTGTTCTGAGTTTGACATACCACAGAAAAGTGTGTTGTTAACCACCCTGCTAAATTTGAATGGTTAAAAAAATCACCAAATATATGAAATTAGGCTTCAAAGTTGTGTAAAACTCAGCCTCTTTCTCTGCTACCAAACGCTGTGGGCGTGACCGCCAAGTCCGCTTAAGCCCCGCCCCCTACCAAGTGTCACCTGTCAATCAAAGTCACCACCTCTACCCGAAACACGGACGCTAGGTTTGAGAGCTTTCTGCTGCTAGCTCAGCGGCTAACTCGGTGGCTAGCTCAGCTGCTAGCTCGGCTGCTAACTCAGCAGCTAGCTTGGCTGACTGGCTGGTAGACTATAATAGTAGTAGTAGTGTGTGCTGAATGTATTGATACCTCTACAGCAGCAGGGGCGGATTTATGCCAATCACCACAATTCAAATCTAAATGGTTGAAATGCTTTTTACACCTTTTTTAGAAATACATTATGACCTATTTAATGTGTTTAGAAGAAAATGTCTGAATTCACTTTAAACTGGCTCCAGTGCAAACACATTTCACTACGTCCATCTTTATATACAGACTATGAAATTGTCAGTATACAATTGGTAAAAGCTGATATCATGTGCTTATGATAATATAATTATAATAGACTTTTTGTACAGCACCTTTCATACACATAATGTAGCTTAAAGTACTTCACATAAATGCCAAAATAAACATTTAAGGCACTTAACTAATCAAAGGTTGCAGCACACAAGCAATAAAACACAGTAACACTGAGTAGAAACTGCACTAATCAGGATTTAATGATACTTAGATCCAAATCCAGAGGAGAACTGTGTGGTTGTTGATCACATAGGTCAGTTGACAGGTGTGTGTGGGTGTGGTTTAATCAACGTACACTGATTAAACCACACCCACACACACCTGATGAAGGACCAGATGAACAGAGTTAAATTAAAATGTTAAAGTTATAACACAGAAAGAAACAAAGAACAATCTGTGCATGTCTGTGTTTGTTTCCTGAACCTTAACTTTGATTGTTGCTTAATTAGTTGTGAATATTTAATGTTAAGGAGATGCAGGCTTACATACTTGAAATCAAATGAAATGATGGAGAATCATTGTATACTGACTTTTAATTATCCTATGTTTAGCACTGTTAGATTTATCTGCTTTACTGTGAGACACAAGAGACTGTAAATATGTGTTATTTGCCTCAAACACAGAACTTCTGCCTGTGTTGACAATTTAAGGATTTGTACAGCTGTATGTTCGCCATTGTCTTACTTAAGATATATATGTATGAACTTCTTCCACACAAACGACATTCTTTTTTAAATACAAGCATTACAAAACTGCTGTATTAGTGAATTCATACAGATTACACAGCACATTACTCTTCTTTAAAAAAAAACCCAACATATTTAAACATGAATCACACTGGTGAGTCATCTAATCAAACACAAGAAGGAGAAAAGAGCAGCCTCCAATACAAATACTTAATATCTCCATAATTAAATAAAGACTAAATATAAATAAAGAAAGAAAGAGTTTCTCACAGAGAATGTTTTTTATTATTTTTTTTATTTTTTAAGTATATTTGTTGTATATCAGTGTAGTAAGGTCATACAAGTTTTTAAAAAAATAAATTAAAAACTGCATCATGCATTATGGCTGCATCCCAGGCATTTTATTTTGAAAGGACGTTGTATTTCTCATTCATTTGTGAGTTTTCTTTCTCACAAATTTTCGACTTTATAATATCATTTTTTCTCAAAAGTCTCAGTTTTTTGGTCCTAATACACCATTGAAGTTTTTTATTACATAAATAATCATTGCATATTATTACAATCATTATATTATTATTTTTAGGGATTAGGGTTATTACATTTTTTAGTGTTGGGGAGTTTAATCAGAAATCCATTTAAATCTCTTCTTAAAACTCACTTTCATGAAGACCCTCAGAGCTGTATTACTCATCCTTTTTATGTTTTTAATTCTATATTTTATCTATATTTCATGGTTCTTACTATTGTTGATTTTACTGTTTTATGATTTGATGTTTTATAATCTTCTCTATAATCTGCCTGATCAGATCTATCAATTTTGCTCCTTGTGTTTTATTTCACAGAAACACACTCTTGGTTAAAAAAAAAAGTGTTTTTAATAACTTTTTTTGTGTAATACTACAGATTTTCTTAAAGATATTTAACAAATCAGACAACAACACGCAAACAACAAGTTTTAGATTGATGTGAGGTTTTTTGACTTTTTAAGGTTTTTTTTTGTTTTTTTCTATCTGAGGTTTTGAGACCACAGCTGTGCCGAGAAGATTCAGTCACAGGTTTTTTTTTTACCTGATGAGGTCAACAACTCACAGCCAGCTGAACCAGCTGTCAGACCAGGTCAAAGGTCACATCCAACTTCTCAGCAGTTTGGAATAGTGTTTCTGCAAAGTCCTTCGGGCATTTACATCTGTTTGTGTGTGTGTGTGTGTGTGTGTGTGTGTGTGTGTGTGTGTGTGTGTGTGTGTGTCTGTCAGTATGCACACACACATAAGTTACATACATACATTTATGTTTATATTCCTGTGTATAGCCTCAATATAACAAAAATAACCATGAAAACCAACGCAGACAGACAAACATACTCTCCTATCTTGTTTAATTATTCATTTGAAAATATACAATAATATATTTTACACCATAAAATATTTACAATTTGTGAAAAATGAGATTCAAACATACCCGAAAGGATTTTAAAAAAACATCTCACGTCCCCCAAACACAAGGACAAATGAACTTTTTTAGGGCATAAGTCAAAATTCCTCACTTCTCTCTTCTTCCTTTTACATTTTCCACACACACACACATACACACACACACACACACACACAGGAGTTTTGACAAGACACCACGTTCGCCTCACTCGTCAATTATCTTCTTAAAACACACGACTTTGGCAACCTGTTGATGACAGGCTTTGTGGCAGTTCTTGGATGTGTAAACTGTGATGGGATGCTCAAAACATTCTGCCGGTGGTTTGGCTCAGATGAAGCATAATTTATTGTCTGGCCACTGAAGGAAACATTTAGTCTGCATCTTGTGCGGTGTTTTTGCTTCTTAAAAAATGTACCAAACAGAATAACTCATCTGTTGAAGGCACGGAGACTTAGGTAATATATTCAGGTTTTACCCAAAATGATTATTATGTAATTTAAGAGCAGTGTTGCTAACCTGTTCTTCAAATTGATGTGGTCGAGATTGTAAAAAAAGCACTTTTCAATCCAAACATACTTAAACCTACCCTGATTATATATATTTTTATATTTGCCTTCATTTAAATGTATGTATAATGTTTAAGTGGTCACTCTTACCCCTTTTCCACCGAGCTGGTGCTGGTTCAGAGCCAGAGCCTGACTAAGAACCGGTTCTTTGCTTTTCACCACCAAAGCTCCAGCCCCGAGCCTCAGAACGGGAGCCAGAGCAAGCACCAACTCTTTGCTGGTCTAAAGCAAGAACCGATTACGTCAGCAGACTGGGGGCGGGGCTAACGTTTGTTAGCCAGCTAGCGGGGCAAACGTTTATTAGCCGGCTAGCGAGGCTAACGTTTATTAGCCGGCTAGCGGGGCTAATGTTTAGTAGCCGGCTAGTGTGGCATTTACAGAGGGTTAAACATTTGTTGATTAGAAGTACTATTTTTATCATTTTTTTGCCAGAGCTGTCGTCTTCGTCTTCTTCTTCTTCTTCTCCTTCTTCTTCTTCTTCTTCATTTCCGGCAGGCTAGATGCCTTGCGCCATGTTGCTGCCTCTCACTGGTGAATCATGGAAGTGCTTCAAAGGCTCCAGCTCGGTGGAAAAGGGGTATTAGTGTCAAAATTCATACAGATTTATCACCAGATGCAGCTTTACTGATCTTTTCAGCTTATTTTAGCTTCTTGAGTTGTTTTTTTAACATTACATTTACTTCATAGTTCACTTCCAGCACTTTAATTTCGAGCAGCAATGGCAAACAGAAAAAGCTCTGATAAATCAATGCACGCTACTTGCAGACCAACGACGGCAAACACAGTAGCTGAGGAAGGTTGAACATCTATTGGTCTAAATGAATGCTAATGTTATTCTCTCAGCTACATGTGATAATAGTCAATTGATAGCGAGCATGTTCACCATAACAACCTATAGCTGCGGATTTGGTGGCGATTGATTAACACATTTATAAATGAAAGCAGTACTGACTTCACTTTAAATGACACAAAGGAGGCTCGCTTGTATCATTACACATTTATTCAAGCGGTTAAATAAGTGGATTTAAAAGCAAATGTACTATTATTCTTTCCACCATTATAAATCCTCTGCTTCCAACACACACACACACGCTTGTGACACACACACACACACACACACACACACATGCAGCTATTGTTTCAGAAATGCTAAACAGGGACCTCTTCACACACACACACAACCGCACTGTGTTGCTCTTATCAATTACCTCACAGATATGTAATTTGAGACACGTGTTCCTGACAGCTGCTTTTACACGCCAGAATCTGTAGAATTAGTCAAACAGACAGGTTGTTGAGCAGCATAAAGTGCCTGTCAGAAACACTTATTACAGGGCGAACGCAGAGACGAGGTCTCGGACGCTCTGTCACTGATACTCTGAGAGAAACTCGCCTGTCGCTGCGGTGTTGCGAAAGCGGGGTTGGTATTTACGGGGGAATGACAGACATGTCAGGCACAGGAAGGTAAACTACTGTCAATCCGGCTTTGAGAGCTGCTCGAGGTGACTGTAACAAAAGAGAGACTAAATCACCCTGTCATTTTTTTTGTGTTTTTCTTTTGTTCCCCCCTCACCTGCTTAGCGTCACCTGCAGGGTCGCCTCGTCCACAAGCCCCCCGGCCACTGACAACCTCTGCTTTTTATGACCCTGACTGCAGGTTGACCCCGAGCTGCCTGAGGCAGGGTCATGACAGACGGGAGAACGCCCTTAAATTAAAGAGTCAAGACAGCTTTTATTTTCAGGGTGTTTTTCTTTTTATGTCCATTACTACCCTTCACCTACTCCGACGTCTTTTCAAATGATTTCCCATTGTCTGGTAACCTTTTAGTATGAATGTTCAACATTTAAAGTTAAGTGCTATTCACAAATGACTGGTATAATCTGAGGATGACAGCCACTGAAAATGTATGACTTGCTTTAATTGATCATTGACAGACAACTGCTCATAAAACTGACAATACTCACATAAGAATACTCATAAAAATCTATGTAATTTTAACTGGGATTGGTTTTTGGTTTCTGAGACACATTTATCATCCTTTGGTTGTACATTTGATTTATATCTATGTATTATGAAGCCTGGCAGAAATCATCCAGCTGAAAATCTTTGAAGGTTTTTAATACCAAGAGCCATGTTTATCTTTGCTTGAATAGAAAGTAATGTTAAATTCATTCAGTCCAATTGGTAAATTATGACAAAAGGGCACTTTATTGTCCAAAACTAAAAATAAACAACTCAAAAGAAAAATGCAGGCAACACTATCAAAATAAAACACAGAGACTCAGACAAAGACTGAACTGAAAACCAAAACCTATATAGACATGATTAAACAGGACACAGGTGAGTGAAATAAGACAGGTGAAACATATGAAGCAATCAATTAAGGCAGGGGAAACACAAGAAGTAAAACTATAAATACACAAACTTCAAAATAAAACATGAGCTACAACAGGATGTGACAATTATATATAATATAGTCTGGATCCCTCATGTAGAAACCATGCACTGTTTCATAGGAGCTGGAGAGACAAGAGTAGGATTCATTTTAAATTTCAAAATAAAACATGAGCTACAACAGGATGCAGAGCAGGATTCATTTTAAACTTCAAAATAAAACATGAGCTACAACAGGATGCAGAGCAGGATTCATTTTAAACTTCAAAATAAAACATGAGCTACAACAGGATGCAGAGCAGGATTCATTTTAAACTTCAAAATAAAACATGAGCTACAACAGGATGCAGAGCAGGATTCATTTTAATATATCTGTGGCCACTTTTGGTGTCGTCTAAGAAAATAAAAGCACACACAGTCAAACAAATAAAATGTCATTATTTAAATTCCAGTAATTCAGAAAATCTTCCCGATAGCCATGCTTTTATTTTCTTCATAGTTCATCATTCCTTTCTAATGGATGTGAATGGAAACAATATTTTCTGGGTCCAGTGGTTTTATATGATCTGTAATTCCTACTTGGCCACGATCATGCTCTAACATTGTTCTCTAACAACTTGCAGCTCGAAGGCGCCAGTATGCTTCATCAGAAGTGTTGCTCAGGTGTGTGGAGGCATGACAATAAGCTGTCATCTCTCTCTCTAGCTCTCATTTTTCATTCTTTATCCAACAACCCTGCCTTTCAGTGTGTATATCTTTGGTCTCCTGACATGCTCGGTCAAAAAGTCATACAAACAAAATCTTTATCCAGCATGACTCAACCAAACAGTCCACCATGAGAAAGTAGGGATTTTGTCAGTCCTCCAGAAATGTTAACGACATCAATAAATATAAAATAAAGACAGAGAGTGAAGGTGCCAGACACTGTGAACTGTTCAACTAAAAGTTCTGCTCCACATTAATAAGATCTGGAAACCAGACTTGTGTAAATGTGATGTATGAAACACAACAGCTGTATAGTTTAAATGAAGGAGGATCGATTAGCGTCATCTTAAATTAGCATCAAGCATTTGCAGATGTGACCATGTTTTTAGGTGTGATCACTGATGCTACTGTTGCCTTAACCCTCCTGTTGTCCTCGAGTCAAGGAAGGGAGGGAGGGAAGGAGGGATGGAGCAAGGAAGGAAGGAAGAAAAGGAGGGAGGAAGAAAGAAGGAAGGGAGGAAGGAAAGAAGGAAGAAAAGAAGGAAGGTACGGGGGAGGAAAGAAAGGGAGAAGGAGGGAGGGAGGAAAGAAAGGAATGAAAGAAGGAAGGAGGGAAGGAAGGAAGGAAGAAAGGGAGATGGAGGAAGGAAAGAAAGAAGGGAGGAAAGAGAGAAGGAGGGAGGGAGGAAGGACAGACAGATGGAAGGAAGGGAGGAAAGAAGGACGGATGGGGTCAATTTGACCCGGGAGGACGACACAAAGGTACGGGGGGAGGAAAGAAAGGGAGAAGGAGGGAGGGAGGAAAGAAAGGAATGAAAGAAGGAAGGAGGGAAGGAAGAAAGGGGGATGGAGGAAGGAAAGAAAGAAGGGAGGAAAGAGAGAAGGAGGGAGGGAGGAAGGACAGACAGATGGAAGGAAGGGAGGAAAGAAGGACGGATGGGGTCAATTTGACCCGGGAGGACGACAAAAAGGTACGGGGGGAGGAAAGAAAGGGAGAAGGAGGGAGGGAGGAAAGAAGGAAGGGGGGAAGGAAAGAAGGACAAAAGGAAGGAAGAAAGGGGGATGGAGGAAGGAAAGAAGGAAGGGAGGAAAGAGAAGGAGGGAGGGAGGAGGGACAGACAGGAAGGAAGGGAGGAAAGAAGGACGGATGTGGTCAATTTGACCCGGGAGGACGACACATGGGTTAATTCAAATAAATCATTCAAACTCTTCAACCTTTGACCCCTGCCAGTGTTTTCAGTGATGGTCTGCAGCTCAAAAAGCATTTCCTCCAAAAGATGAAAACTGAAAATCAGCCGTAAAACTTCATTAACAAAGACTTTAAGCACTTCAAAAAAACTAGTTATTTAATATAAGTGCTATTAAAATCAACTTCCTGTGGTCTGTTTTCTATCATTGACTCTTAATTTTCTTTTTCTTTTTTTTTTTAACTATAGTTATCCAGAACTTCTCGGTCACAGGAAACACTCTCAGGTCATATCTGACAGAAAGAATTGGTTACTTTTCATTTTTAGAGACGAGGGAAATTAAAGGTCATACTATTTTACTAATGAAAAAATGATGTGATGCAGCCAATGTTCTTAGCTGTGGTTATATGCCTAGAAAAATAAATGCAATACATCTATTTTTTTTTATTTTTTTTTTACAAATGCTAAATGTGGAAATGCCCTTCATTTATAAGCAAATTACTTCTAACAGGGACATGATTTGAATCGACAGGGACAAACAGTATTCAAAACTGAGCAGAGTAGAGCAGAATTACATTTGTCCTTTTCCTAGTAATTAAATCTAGTCCAGGATTTATGTGCATCTCTTCAATGTCCAGCCTTGCATCTTGATGTTTGTTTCTCCTTTTAGTTTTATCTCTCTGCCCTCGGTTGCCCTGAGAGGTACTCAATGATGAATCTGATTGTTCAAACCTCTTTACAGACTACATTTGACTTTTAGTTGAAATGTCAAAATAAGTAGTAGGATCACCTTATTTAAACTTCTTATGGCTCCAAAGCATAAATACACAGCACATTTGTTAAGTATGATGCATCTCAAAAATAATCTCATTTAGGATTTTACACGTGTGGCTACATGTGATTGAGTTTTACTTGTTAATAGTCGCACTCAATGTGAAATGCTTTGTTAAAAAAGAAGAAAAAAGCAATAATATTCAATCTTTATTTCAGACCAGTTCGGTCCATAAAAACACACAAACATCAAGACACAAACAAACAAAACAAAACAAAACAAAAAAATTAGGGCTGTCAAACGATTAATTTTTAAAATCGAGATTAATCGTAGAATTTCCATAGTTACTTACCAGAGCGTCTTAACTGGGAATCAACCACGGCTCTGCTGCGACTCCCACACTCCAAAATGGTCCTTTGGTGGAGCTGAGGCTCGCTTGGCTGCACCTGGGTGTTTAGCGTGGAGGTGCTAACTCAAACTCCACATACTCCGGTGGTAGTTAAAATACAACACTAGTTAAAAACAAAAATATCTCTTCTGTCATATTTTACAAAATAATGTCAAACCATTATGAATCCATTTGTCTAAAGCCTAATTATCTTTGGTCATAACTGTTTTTTGTGTAAGATAAGTATAAGTGTAGTTTAATTATCTGTTTATATTCATCATGCAATATGAGTATAATGTCACGTGTGGTTACTAGCTTTGTTTGAACGTATCAAAATTGGTTAAAGTAGTAAAGAAAAACTGAAACTGTGAATCGATTTTTTTCTGCGCTGGCAAGACACACATGTTTTTAAAAATAGTGGCAGGAGCTACAGTATTACATGACTTGCCAGGTTTTTCAAAATTTCCAAATTTGGGTTGTGTTCACGTTTTGAGAGAAGCAGCAGTTCACATCTGTGACTGTGACTGGGTCAAGTTAATTTTGAATAGTTATATTTCATTTAAATAACCTGAAATAACTTTTTCCTTCTCCTCCGAGGGCTTTACAATCTGTACAAAATCCTCCAACACTCAAAAATCCTCAAACCCATAATTTGAAAAAAAAAAAAAAAAAAAGTCCAGAAACTGAAGAAGACGAGGCATCCCTCTCAGCTCAGCTCAGCATGCGAGTAGTTTCAGCTGGTTACACTAACTGAGTAATAACACAATATTGTAAATGGGTTTCCAGTGATTATGGGTTAACATACTAGAATGGGGGGCATTGTAAAGTACATCATTACTCTCCACTGTGTGCTCGCAGTGGCAATAATTAACTAACCAATTAGAGAAATAGAAACTGCCATTTCAAGATTCTCTACAAAACACTTCATGTGATAAACCAATGTTTTTTTCCACAGTCGATAGCTTCAGCATGCTGAGCCGGGCAAGAGCCATTTCAGTTGAATTCTAAGAGTCAAACAAACTACCCACTCAAGTATAATATGCAGCACCACAGGAGCCAAGACAGGCCTGTAAAATGATACACAACCTTGATGCAGTGCTTGAGCCGATTGCAAACATTGACTTCAAAGGGTCTCTGATTGCATATACACAAGTAATGCTGCTCAATTTATGTTACTCGCCTCAAAGAATGTATGCGAAAGACATCTTCTGTTTTTGTTTTTGTGTATTATTCCAGGACATTTGCCTTTGCTGTTTTTAATGAGCACATTTAATAGCTAATTGGGAGATTAACCTCCTTGCGTGCAGGCTGGAAATTGTGTCCCCTGCTGTGCTGTTTGCTGTGCAAATACAAAGCTCAGACAGTCATGCCTCTCAGCTTTGGTCTGAACTCATTCTTCGCTCTATCAGTCTGCAGGGAAATGAATCTTGATCCAGGGCTACAGGAATTAACTGGATAATGCGGCATTTGTACACAGAAAGGCTGCCTTTGTCAGGAGCTATTTGATGGAGGGAAAGTTTGTCTCTGCTATCTGGTCAGCCATAACTATCTCTGAATGCCACTGAGTCTCAGGCTGTTTAGGCTACAAAGTGATTGACTGATGGATCCACAGCATCAGCAGCAGATGGAAGATTTCATTCTTCTGAACGTACATTGAGAAAAACTTGAACTTTTAAACCGCATGGGACGTAGCGAAGAGGCGAGTCAGACAGAAAAACAAAGCTGTTAATAATCAAAACATTACAACTGTAAAAACATATTGATTGGTTGTTGGGGGGGGGGGGGGTTTATCTTTGATGCTAGACCAGAGGTGTCAAACTCATTTCATTCAAGGGCCACATACAGCCAAATTTGATCTCATGTGGGCCGGATCATTAAAAAGATGGAAGGGAGGAAGGAAACAAGGATGGAAAGAAGGGAAAAGTGATAGGAAGGAAAGAAAAGAGGGAAGGACGGATGGACGGATGGATGGAAGGAAGGAAGGAAGGAAGGAAAAGGGATTAGGAAGGAAAGGAAGAAAGGAAAAGAAGACAAGAAAGGAAGGAAGGAAGGACGGAGGGAAGGAAAGAAGACAAGGAAGGAAGGACGGAAGCATGGAAGGAAAGGAGGGAGGAAGGAAGGAAGGAAAAGGGATTAGGAAGGAAAGGAAGAAAGGAAAAGAAGACAAGAAAGGAAGGAAACACGGAAGGAAGGACGGAGGGAAGGAAAGAAGATAAGGAAGGAAGGACGGAAGCATGGAAGGAAAGGAGGGAGGGAGGGAGGAAGGAAGGAAGGAAGGAAGGAAGGAAGGAAGGAAAAGGGATTAGGAAGGAAAGGAAGAAAGGAAAAGAAGACAAGAAAGGAAGGAAACACGGAAGGAAGGAAGGAAGAAAGGAAGGAAGGACGGAAGCATGCAAGGAAAGGAGGGAGGAAGGAAGGACGGACGGAGGGAAGGAAAGAAGACAAGGAAGGAAGGACGGAAGCATGGAAGGGAAGGAGGGAGGAAGGAAGGAAGGATGGAGGGAAGGAAACAAAGAAGGAAATAAATAAGAAAGGAAAAGAAGAAGACAGAGGGAGGGAAAGTGGGCCGGATTGGACGCCTTGGTAGGCCGGTTCTGGCCCACAGGCCGCATGTTTGACACCCCTGTGCTAGACCTTCTAACTGTGAATCACTCCTGAAATATGTGTCTTCACAGCTCTGTAACAAACTAAATCTAATTTCAATCCCCTAAATTTTAATTCACTAAAATAATATGATGATTTTTTTTTTTTTTTTAAAGGACAAGAAAAACTGTTTCCAATCAGCTTTGTGTGAGCCGGACTAATGAGTTGCCCTGAATTCACACACTGCTCACTCCACTTTTGAACAACTTAATCCAGTTTATCATCATAGTTTGGAAATAAATGTTCTTCATCATGAAAAATATGAAAAAAATTGGCTGATCTTTATTAAACAAATACAAGATTGCTTACTTATCCTTTTTAGGTAAAGGACACAAATCCTCTTTTTACACTCTTTCCACATCAGTTTTACAATAAATCATCAAGTAAAGTAAATAAGCATACGATAATAATATTCAGACAGTAGTAGGGGAGAGTGGGGTAATTTGTGCCAAGGGGTAAGTAGTTCCACCCCGGTTATCTAGAAAACCATTGAAGAAGTTGCTCATGTGACCACATATTTTTGAAGAGGCATCCATTTCACTCATCTTGTGAAGAGGGGAGACACTTGGCTTGAGAGGTTGGCACATTTAAGTTCAAAAAACAATTTTTTGCCCTCCAAAGTAAAATTTCTATGATCAAGTTTTTTTTAATGCTGTGTTTGAACAATTGTAGACAACTTTGAAAACAGTTCATACATGTTTTAGTGCTTTAGTAAGCTACAGCATGAGTATATACAGTTAGCTTGATACTAGCTCAAAACAGCTGGGGGATACATTTTTTTCAAAATGGTGGGTCTGGGGTAATTTGTGCCAAAGGGCGTGGGGTAAGTTGTGCCACTGGGACAACTTAACCCAACTTATGATTATTTATGATATATTACTTAATTGTATTTTATTGTTATTGTATATTGTATTCTTACATTTGATCACTAAAACTATGTGATATTCTTAATTTTAGACCATTATGCCACACAAATACAAATACAAAAAGGAGACGTTGAACCCTTCTATGCTCCGGAGGAGAATTTCACCTCTAGCAGCACAATACGAATGTTTTTATAAGTAAATTGTATTGAATTTGTTTTACTTTTATATAGCATTATCATTTGTGAGATTAAAATGATCTGTTTTACTTCAATTATCAATGGCACAATTTACCCCACTGTATTCTCTCTAATGGCACAACTTACCCCCTACCGGGGGCAAGTTGTGCCACAGGACACTTTTTTTTTCTAAAGCTATATTTCTCAAACTGTTTGTTTAAGATCCAAAGTAATTGTTCCCAGGGATGCACAGCATCCTAAACTATATGTAGATATCTTAGTTGGAGGCATTACTGTTGTCCCCTTGTTTTAAGGGCACTTTAAGTAAAAATTGGCACTACTTACCCCACTCTCCCCTATGCTTCCTAATTCAAACAACCTTCAGATGAATTTGGATGCCGACTGTGAGCCAGGCCTTATTAACCGACATCAGTGGCTGGCTTCACTAATGCTCATGTGGCTCAAATCCTTGCATCCAGGTTCTGGTTCTGCATGTTAATGGATTATGGGAGTTACTTGTGTGAGTGTTTATTTCATTTTTTCTAACTACTGTTGTTGTTATATACTTGGTCAACTTTATATCAACTACCAGACAAGAACGTTAACATGAGATGACAGAGGATTATAGTTACATGGATTTTGAAAAGTGCTCTATAAATAAAGATGATGATATTCTTATTCTGTAAGGAAAGAAGTAGTTATATGTTTAAAGGTTAGGCAATTACAACACTAAAGATAAGGGAAACATTCATTCATTCATTTAAGTTTTATTTAAAGTCTGTGTAAAGTAAGAATAAATATGTGTTCTGAGTTTGACATACCACAGAAAAGTGTGTTGTTAACCACCCTGCCAAATTTGAATGATTTAAAAAATCACCAAATATATGAAATTAGGCTTCAAAGTTGTGTAAAACTCAGCCTCTTTCTCTGCTCCCAAATACTGTGGGCGTGGCCACCGAGTCCGCTGAAACCCCGCCCCCTACCGAGTCTCACCTGTCAATCAAAGTCACCACCTCTACCAGAAACATGGACGTTACATCTGAGAGCTTTCTGCTGCTAACTCAGCGGCTAACTCGGCTGCTAGCTTGGCGGCTAACTCAGCTAACTGGCTAACTGTAGACTGTAGTAGTAGTAGTGTGTGCGGTGAATGTATTTCTACCTCTACAGCAGCAGGGGCGGGTTTATGCTAATCACTAAATCCTGAACACAGAAATCTTGAAACACAGTTTGTGAAGCCTAGCTCCACAATTCAAATCTAAATGGTTGAAATGCTTTTAACACCTTTTTATTAGAAATACATTTATGACCTATTTAATGTGTTTAGAATAAAATGTCTGAAATGTCTGAAAACAAACTACAAACTCCAGTCTACTTCATAAAAATCTGATGTTCTATGGTACTATCGATACCCTAAATTCCCAGTCTTACTACATAGAGGGCTTCCTACCTCCTGCATTGGCACTGGTCAGAAATATATTAATATGAATATGAATATGAATGTAGGCTGCTTTAGAAACTCTGCTCTCAACTCTGCAGTATTTTTAACAATGTATTATAAATGCCCCCCCCCCCCAAACCTTGAACATCTCCTCCCATTGGGTGACTTTAAACTTTTAACTCTAGATTTATTTGTGATTATTTATGACGTTAATTATTTATGATGCCTCTATTGAATGTTTAACTTAAATATCTACTGTACTTTCCTCTCTCTTATAAAAATAGACCTCGATCTCATTGGTGTTACCTGATTAAATAAGGTTATTATAATCAATAATGGTTTTGCTGAGGCAGCGTTTTCCTCGACACACAGAGGAGCAAACAAACAAAAAGCCAATTCTAATACTCCCTTGCTTCTCTCCCTGTACATTATGTCCTGATGTTGTCTAATGAATTACATGAGGTGTGGGGTAGATTGCTCAGAATTATCTCAGCACTATAAAATTTGAGATTTTCATGAGAAATACCACCGCGTGCACTCCCGATAGCGCACAGTGCTGGACTTGTCCAAAACAAGACAATACGGTATTCTTCTCACGTCAGCGAGTCCAAGCCAAGACATTCCTCTCTCCTCACATCCAATATTCCCCCTCCCCGGTCGACACGCAGAGCCACTCTCTCCACATCTCCTATCAAAGCTTCCTGTGGTGCCAACCTGCCCTAAGACTGGTGGCTTATGGGATTTGCGGTCCCTCATCACAGCTGGGCTCTCCCTCTGAGCTCCACTTAACCTCCATGGTCTGCACGTCTGGGAGTCTCACTGAGGCGGCGCTGACATTGGGGAGGCTGGAGAAGATGTGCGTGTGTGTGTGTGTGTGTGTTACTGAGGCTGTGTGACCACCTGTGCTGCTGCTACTGCTGTTGCTGCATACCTCAATTTCTATTGTCTCCAGTAGATGCATTATTTGACCCTGAACCCATTCAACTTATAAATACTGCCAGTCTACAACAGAATATATAAAATTGATGATGCCAAGCTCCATAGCAACCATTAGATAGGCTATTGACACGACTACCAGCATCGGTGTTGTTGAGAGTTGTGAAATTCCCACATATCTGCAAAATACCCAGGTTGCAGATTTTTTATTTATTTATTTTTTTTAAATGCAATACATCACTAAAATGTTAACTGTCAAGATATTTTATTAGTTTTCCTACAATAGCTGCACCTGCACCGCTGAAGCATGATTAAGCAGTCCTTCCAGGATCCTGCAGCTGCAAGAATTAACATAAATTCTACCAATTCCCAAAATATTTGCAAGATGATGTTTGTTTCTGGGGTTTTTTTCCTCTCAACTCAAAATAGAACAAGTTTAAAAAGCCAACGTCAAATACAACACAAGCCTCATTTTCCACAAAAACCTTCCGATACTGTAACTGTGGTAACAATGACTTTATTTCCCTGGTAGCATTTATTTTGTCCCCTTTCTACTCTGTGCACTACTCTGTCTAAGACTCTCCATAAGCTACCAAAACTGAATCATTCTCCAATATAACACGCAGAATGAACCCTGTGCTTTATGGCGTTTGGTCGCTGTGGTGCATGATAGTAGGATACTTATTTTAAGATGTGTTCCCTTCCTGGTTTGCTGCACTGCTGACTGCATGGGCCAAGCATTCAGCAGGAATACCACACAGTACCTTCATGTGATTCTGGTGTAGTGGCCACACTCGATATTTCACACAATCTGGTTTAAAAAGGGTAATAAAAGTTCACCAGGAATACCACAGGTTGGTTTTTAGAGACTTCCTAAAATATTCCTCATCTAAATGTTCCTCTCACTAGAAGTCACATGTTAACAGTAATGCTCTTTAAGCTTTGTGTCGTCCTCCCGGGTCAAATTGACCCCGTCTGTTTTGACTGTTCATTCTTTCCTTCCTCCTTCTCTCTTTCTTTCCTTCCTCTCTCTTTCCTCCCTTCCTTCTTTCGTTCCCTTCTCCCTTCCTTTCCTTACCTCCTTCCTTCCTTTCCTTCCCTCCTTCCTTTCTTTCCTTCCCTCCTTCCTTCCCTTCCTCCCTCCCTCCTTCTCTCTTTCTTTCCTCCCCCCTACCTCCCTTCTTTCCTCTGTCCTTTCCTCCCTCCCTTCCTTCCTCCCTTCCTTCTTTCCTTTCCTCCCTCCCTCCCTCCTTTCCTTCCTTCCATCCCTCCCTTCCTCCCTTCCTTCTTTCCTTTCCTCCCTCCCTCCCTCCCTTCCTCCCTTCCTTCTTCCTCCAACAGGAGGGTTAAATAATTGTATTTTTAACTCTTACATACTGTTCATATTCATACTCATAATTACTCTCTACATCAATTCACATTCATCAGTCATTAATGTTAAGTGTAATCCTTAAAGAAGCTGTCAGAGAGTGTATTCTATTTATTTAAGGAAGAACTGACATTCACAAATCACTATTTTATAGAATATGAAGAATATAACAATATGTTTAAATGGTGTTTTTTGAATTTTGTACATCTGCATATATAAAAATGTACACCAGCTGAACAAAAATTAAAAAAAAAAAAAAATTGTATTTCCATTTTTGTATACTGTGAGTCACTTTAGGGAAGGTCCAGCTAACAGAAATGTGTATATGGTGTTTTTAAATGTAAAAATGGCTCAAATGTGACACAGTTTTAACCACAAAATTCACATAAACCTCCCTAAAGGTCTTGATTAGGGTTATTTTAAATTGGCTTTTTTTCTTTAGGAAACTCAAAGAAAAGAAGAATTTAGAAACATATTGAACGTTAACACTGACAAACATAATCTCAGTTGGAGTTTCATGTAACATAGGACTCACAACTGCAGGATATAGCAGCAGGAGATGTTTTCTATTCCTGTTGCCTGCATCATTGTTTAAAATTGGGACCTGAATTTCAATATGAACGATATGATATTTGACTGATGGCGAATTTGGCTGCCTCCTCGAGTTGCTGCCTGTCAAATTCTTGCTGGGTTTGATTTCTTTTGAAAACCACAACACGCCAGACGTCAGCCCTCGTTGTAATCCTTGTAAGCCACTCCAGAATAAATAATGTGCCAGCTGAATTCCAGAAATGGAAACGAAAAAAGAAGGTAAAAAAAAAAAAAGGAAGGAAAAAAACCCACCACCAAATTTGCAGTTACATGCTTTTTCCACAACAGCAGCAGCATTAAGCTACAGGCTGCTATCTTTGGAGAGACATGCCCCTTCTAATGGCAACAGTACAGGGACTCATTTTTTTTAAGCCACCGCAGACCCCAGTCGTTTCCCACAAATGAGGCATCTCGGCAAGCCAGGGAGGCACAACATTTAGAGATGACAATGCCAGGTGATTGGTTGCAACTTCCTGGCTCAGTACTTTGGACTGAATATGGAGAGCCTCTGCAAAGTGGCTCTGAAGATATGAAAATGAGTTCCTCACTTAGCCAGCTGCACAGTTTGACTAAATCACAAATCAAGTGTAGTGTAGGTATTGTGATTTTAACGGTTATTGTGAGGTTTACACATGCAGCACAGTACAGGCAATTTAGTTCTGCCTGGCTCTGGTTCTTCTTTTTCTTCTCTGGGCTCCATGAACGTGATGGAGGATGGATGGATGGATGGATGGATGGAGGATGGATGGAGGATTTTGCTATCAGCTGTCAGCAAGCTTCAACTTTGACCCTGCCGTGCTATTTATACAGTAATGATGCAAGTAAGGAGGAAGGGAGGAATGAAGGAAGGAAAGGAGTAAGGAAGGAGGGAGGAAGGAAAGGAGTAAAGAGGGAGGAAGGAAGGAGAGAAGGAAAGGAGTAAAGAGGGAGGAAGGAAGGAAGGAAGGAAAGGACTAAAAGAGGGAGGAAGGAAGGAAGGAGAGAAGGAAAGAAAGGAGTAAGGAGGGAGGGTGGAAGGAAGTATGGAAGGAAGAGGGAGCAAAGAAAGAGGGGAGATGGGGAAGAACGAAGGAAAAATTAAAGAAAGAGGGAGGAAAGAAGGAAAAGTCAAAAGAGACGGGGTCAATTTGACCCGGGAGGACGACAGGAGGGTTAATTTCTTATATTAAGGTCTAAATGATCAATATCCTGCTTTGCATACTGCACCACTTTTTTACATTTTAACCATACATTACATTTATACATGGCATAGTGTATGTAGCTTTGGATTTCTATGGATCTCTATTCATTTCTATCCTGTTCCTATACCAACTGCTGCATTACTAAATTTCCCTTCAGGCAGCAGCAAATTATCTTGTGACTATTTTTGTTTAATTTTTTTTTTTTTAAAGCAAAATCTGTCCAGTTATCTCTCTGTTGTTGTTCTTGTTTGCTGTTCGCTGCCTTTATCTTGTCCCATTTGCATACTTGTGTTTTTTTAAATTCATGTTTATCTTTTTAAAATAGGACACCAGAAACACAAGTAATCCCTTTATGGAAACTCATAGGGATCTAAAAGCATAATAATTAAGGACAAAGTGTTAGACTTATTGACTCTTTCAAAACTCCTCTGAGGGGTTGAAAACATTTTGTATGAAAAATCGTACTCCATGGGGGGGGGAGGGGGGGGCATCGGACATTATAGAAGCACGGAGAAGTGTCAGACGCAGATGCTCCTCCCTGTTGCAGCGACACATGGTTGAGAAGTTTGCCAGAGTTTGCTCGTACTGTAGCTGGCTTGAATACTTTATATTCCTTGCTCTGTGTCCGTACGTGGGCGTGGAACAGCTGTGATGAGACGAGTCCGGGCCCCAAGTGACAGAGCCTGCAAAATGTGTGCACAGTTTTTCACCCACGCCCCCTCACGGCTTTCCATTCCTTGCACAAGCTGGGAAAAAAAAAATTAATAATAATAATGTCCATGTTCAGAACAAGTCACTTAGTCTGCCGCTGAGGCTTTAAATCGTTTTCTTAAACATATATTTCGTAAGGTTTTTTTTTAATTATTCGGTGCTTTTGCCAAATGTTTGTGAAGTTGAGTTTTACAACCCCTCCCATCCTGAATAAGTGGGATGATTTTCTTCATGTGCCTAAATGAACTTCTGGCACTTAGACAACGGCAGGAAATCTGTAGGAAGTCACTAATCAAAGAGAGAGAGAGAGAACGAGAGAGAGAGAGAGAGAGAGAGAGAGAGAACGAGAGAGAGAAAGAGAAAGAGGGAGAGAGAGAGAAAGATGCAAATGGTCTTCTTAACAGTGGTGAGAGTCCACTTTGCTTTCATCAAATGATATAATGCTCATTGTTCTTGGTTTACCATTTTTCTCACTTAAATAGCGAGGGAAGGAGAGAGAGAGAGAGAAGGAGAGAGAGAGACAGAGGGAGAGAGAAGGAGAGAGAGAGAGACAGAGGGAGAGACACAGAGAGAGAGAGAAGGAGAGAGAGAGAGAGACAGAGAGAGAGACAAGGAGAGAAAGAGAAGGAGAGAGAGAGAGAGACAAGGAGAGAGAGAGAGAGAGACAGAGAGAGAGAGAGAGAGAGACAGAGAGAGAGAGACAAGGAGAGAGAGAGAGAGAGAGAGAGAGAGACAAGGAGAGAGAGAGAGAGAGAGGGAGAGAGAGAGTCCACCACTTAAATCTTTTTTTTCTGCTTTCATCAGATGATATAATGTTCATTGTTCTTCTTGGTTTACCATTTTTCTCTCTTAAATAGCCCGTACACACATTTCCAATTCTTTACTTCTCATGCCTCAGCCCATTAGTCTCAAACACAGACTCTCTGTTACTTCTAAGTACAGAAGTAATATTTCCAAAGGTACATTTTTTAAAAATATAAAGTGATTCAGGCAAACACGTCGTCACCTTTCTCTCTTTGTTGCGCTCAGGTATAATAAGTTACAGTAAGTTACATCATTTACATTTCTGCCAGTTTATTCACTCTCAAGCCCCCCTGTGGCTCTTTTTGTAAGTAGTGGAACAATTGACCTGGCACCCTCATCCCTCCTCCTCCTCCTCTTCCTCCTCATCCTCACCACCCCTCCGCTGAAGGAGGAAATAGGACATTCCTCCTGCTGGCTCGGGCCACAAAGGAAATGGAACAATATACTTCAGAAATAACAAGAGGAGGTCATCATAGGGATGGCTCTTATTGGTCCTGGCGAGAAATACCTTTCTGTCTCTGTGCTTTTAAAAGAGAAAAATTGCAATCACTGCTTACTGACTTGTTGGAAAAACCGTCTCCTAACCTAACTGAGTAGAAATCCAATTATTTGTCAGCTCAAAAACGACAGAAGGAATTTATTTGATTTTTTTTTTTTTTTAAATGCCCTCCCAGTCAACTTCTATATTCAGACTCACTCACTTCACAGCAGAGACAGTAACTTTTGATCAGCGTGTCTGATGCAGTAAACTATCTCGATTTGAAACCATCTATCTTATAAAATATTAAAAGGATCTGACGCGTTTCATCTTATCAGCGAGGCGGCCTGATATAATAAACCTAATCAAACTACAAACCATAAAAAAATGAACATAATCATTATTTCAGATCAGATGAACTTCAAAGTCTTTAAAAAGAAAATCATTTAATATATGACAATGAACTGTGTAGCTTTGTCCTAGCGCTAAAAAAAAAAAGAGACTATCTGCATTTCATTTGATTAGCATGCAAAATGATATTATGTGCCCTCCTCTCTAATGCTCTCCCATAAAACTAATACGCTCATAATTCCAGACTCACTTCATATGGCGGATATATGAGTGCAGTATTCTTAGATTATATAAAGGTTAATCTCTTTTGATGGAAGCACCGCTGACTTCCAACTGTGGGAATTTGGCATGGAGTCTGTTGACTGCAGAAAACCCCAAGTGTGAAGTACTGGCACAAGGCCGAACTGGAATTAAGTTTTTACAGCTCACAAACAAGGTGTTTAACTGTTTGAGGCACAAGGAGGAAAAAAAAAAAAAACTCCATTGCATTCCTTTGGCTGTTTAACTACTGCATTTTTATTGACAGACAGAAACAGTATGTGTTGGTGTAGCATCTCCCTCAGTGTGTTTAATGCGTCTGGAGTCGGGCTAGGAATGCAAGGCCGCTCACAGTATGAGGTACCACTAACTCTATTCTCATGTTTGCTTTTACCAATTACTGAAAGTTTTACACCATATAATCAAATTCCTTTTTAACCTTCGTGTCCTTTCCTTCTTTCCTTTCTTCCTTCCTTAATTCCTTCTTTTCTTCCTCCCTTCCTTCCTTCCTTAATTCCTTCTTTTCTTCCTCCCTTCCTTCCTTCCTCCCTCCTTTCCTTCCTTCCTTTTTCCTCCCTCCCTCCTTCCTTCCTTTATTCCTTCTTTTCTTCCTCCTGTCCTTCCTCCTGTCCTTCCTTCCTTCCTTCATTCATTCCTTCTTTCCTTCCTCCCTCCTTTCCTTCCTTCCTTCCTTCCTTCTTCCATGTTTGCTTTTACCAGTTACTGAAAGTTTTACACCATATAATCAACAACTCAGGAATCTTCTGAGTCTGAGGGTCTTTTTATTTATTTATTTATTTATTTATAGACTACTGTCTATTCTTTCTTCCTTCTTCCTCCCTCATTCCTTCATTCCTTCTTTCCTTCCTCCTGTCCTTCCTTCCTTCCTTCCTTCCTTCCTTCCTCCCTCCTTTCCATCCTTCCTTCTTCCTCCCTCCCTCCTTCCTTCCTTCTTTTCTTCCTCTTGTCCTTCCTTCCTTCCTTCCTTCCTTCCTCCCTCCTTCCCTCCATTCTTTCCTTCCTTCCTTCCTCCCACCCTCCTTTCCTTCCTCCTTCCTCCCTTCCTTCCTCCCTCCCTTCCTTCCTTCCTTCCTTCCTTGACTCGAGGACAACAGGAGGAACTTGAGACAGTTACACTGACAGTAATAAAATTAGTATTTTTGTAAGTATGAGTTAGGAAAGTAAAGCATGTAAGCATCATATTAACATTTATAGCATTTCCTACCTTGCCTAAAGTCGACCCCTTGAAACGGCTTCAATCTATTATTAAAAACAAAATTGACAAGCATTTTCACATGAAGTTAAGCATTAGTGAGTTTTCATACACACGTCTTTATAGAATACTATATTTATAGACTACTGTATCTAACTAGTTATCATCATTCAAATTCCTTTTTAAGATTGATTTTGTGGGCTTCCATAAATTAAATAGGATAGGATTGGTCATGATTTACTGTCATGGCTTATCTACATGAGAGGAAGGTCAAGGTATGTGTGTTTAGTGTGACGCTGACAGTAAGTTTATGAAGGTTATATATGTGTATGAGTTAGGAAAGTAAAGCATGTAAGCATCATATTAACATTTATAGCTTTCAGGGAGTTTCATACCTTTCCTAAAGTCGACCCCTGTCATTGAAATGGCTTCAATCTATTATTAAAAACTACATTGACAAGCACTAAATTGAGTTTTCATACATGCACATCCTTTGACTTATTGCACACAGCATCAAAGCTACCAATGAGGACTCAGAGGCCTTAGATTACCAGCTGGAAGCAACACATGACGGCTATTTTATAAGATGAATACACTATTGTTTATACTCAGTAATGTTAGATTTTAAGATTTTTTAGGATAACAGGAAATTACTAAATTGTCTGGTACTTTCCCACCAGTGTTCTGTTCAGGACGGTGTCAGTCAGGCTTTGAAACAGTGTGTGGGAATAAAATGTAATGAGAATAAATCTGTATAGTTAAGAGTTTCATTCTTTATTGGGGTAAGGGGAACTCTAACTCATGATCTCAGTATTTATAAAATCTTGGCTATGGCCTCTAGCAAATTAGGGTTCGGAGTCATGCTCAATGACACTTCAACATGACGTCATGATAAAACCAGCAACCCTCTGCTGCTCTATACCCCTGCTATATACCTCCTGAGCCATAGGTGCCAAAGGCTGACACTTTATTAAAGAGAAGCCGAGAGGGACATAAGTCAAAAGTGGAGGAAGCTATCAGCTGTGTTGCACCATCCAATTTTATATATCTCTGCTCTGCCCGAGTGGAAACCGCTCTTCAAAGGAGATTTGGGATGTTTTGCAGTCAGGTGTGTGAGAACGGTAAAAAAAATATACTGGCTAAACTAACAGCTGAGTGACCAAGAGTATAGACGCCATGCTTCAAGCTCCACCTATTCCGCAAAATTAATTAAGAGGGTTAGCCATAAAAAGGTCATATAAATGAGTTTTGTACATTTGTTTTTGATATATGTTTTTATTTGATGACATGATGGAGCATAAAGTCCGCTTCTCTCTTTACTTCTCCTTTCTCTACGCCGAGCTCTCTAATGAAGCAGAAATGACATAAAAGTAATCTATCAAACTGGATAGGTACTGTAGTTTTATGACATCCTGTGTCATAAAAACTTCTGTAATAATCCAGCTGTTCAAGCAGCCAACATGCGGCACCAGAGTGCTAGATAAACCACAGACTTCAACATCAATATTCTCAGTGGATATACCCCTCCTACAAAAGCGCCATATTCTTGCAAATTACATAAACAAAGTGTGATTGACCATGGCGGGGGCGTCAGTTTAGACAGTCAATCAAAACAACTCTACATGAAGTCGAAACCGCCGAGTTTTCCGTGAATTCCGTCACACGCGGCTGCAAACGCTCGAACAGACATTTAAACGCTGCGTCTGCCACTGAGCCCCCCCCCTCTTTTTATATATTGCCATGGTAAAAGGACCTTGTAATTTTTTTTTTTTTTTTTTTTTTGAGGTTGAACCCTGATCTCCCTGGTGCACTACGGCTGGGTACCTTCCATCCAAGCTCGAGCTCAGAAGCCCACTGTCTTTTTTTTTTTCTTTTTCTTTTTTTTAATATATCAATATTGCTGCAAAGCCACAGAAAATTGTTGAAAATGAAAAATGAAACAGGTAGGTTTTTTGTATGTGTGTGTGGGGTGTGTGCTCAAAGAGTGGGTGAGCGGCCTCATGGGAATAGAGTAGGTGAGGAGAATTGAGCCTTCGGGAAGCAGCAGGCCATGCGACTTCCTCTCCCTCTCTCCCTCTCTCTCTCCCTCTCTCTCTCCCTGCTCTCCGGCAGATTCTCCTTTTTGGACGCTTCAGTGCCTCCAAGTGAAGAGACAAGAATTTGAAAGAAGAAGAAGAAAAAAGAAAAAAAAACAGTTTGACACTCTTCTTGGTCTATTGGATGTAATTATTCTGCGGACAAGGAATATTAGTTACAGAGAATATGTTGATGCTAGAGGCCTTCACGGATCCACCTGATTCCCAGCGACTAAGATGCAACCTGGTATCCGAGTCATTTTCAGTCTCATTGGGTCTTCTTTTATTGCTGCGGGTCTCCAGTCTGTGCAACAATGCTGTCTGTCTTATACTAAAGTGGATCCGAGGGGACTTGCTATCAGCTTTGATCACATGGTCTGTCACATTTTTGTACAAATTAGACTTTGAAGCATAACAACTTATTGGCGTCAGTTGGTGGAGGACATGTATCACCCCTACTTGCAGCTGCAGCTGTTTAACTGGGGAAGCACCATTCACAGATATATTTAACCCTCCTGTTGTCCTCGAGTCAAGGGAGGAAGAAGGAAGGGAGGGAGGAAAGGAAAGAAGGAAGGGAGGAAGGATGGAAGAAAGAAGGAAGGAAGGAAGGAGGGAAGGAAGGGGGGAAAGGAAAGAAAAGAAGAAAATGAGGAAGGAAAGGAAGGATGGAGGAAAGAAGGAAGGAAGGAAGAGAGGGAGGCAGGAAGGAGGGAAGGAAGGGATGAAGGAAGGAGGAAGGAAAGGAGGAAGAAAGGGAAGAAAGGAAAGATGAAGGAAAGAAGGAAGGAAGGAAGGTAGGAGGGAGGGAGGGAAGGAGAAAGGAAAAGAGGAAGGGAGGAAGGAAGGAAAGAAGGACAGAGGGAAAAAGGAAGGGAGGAAGGAAAGGAGGGAAGGAAGGAAGGAAGGAAGGAAAGGAGGGAAGGAAGGAAGGAGAGAGGGAGGAAGGAAGGACAGAAGGAAGGAAGAAAGGGGGATGGAGGAAGGAAAGAAGGAAAGGAGGGAGCGAGGGAGGGAAGGTTGGAGGAAAGAAGGGAGGAAAGGAAGGAAGGAAGGAAGAGTCAAGACAGACAGGGTCAATTTGACCCGGGAGGACGACACGAAGGTTAAAAAGAAATGAGTCAATAATACCAGATGTTTGAAAAAGACTTATCTTTTCTCTCTCGGGTGCTTTTAAAAACTGAATTCATCTCATTAAAACAACCGTTCATGATCCCCATTCAGGATCTCACTCTGTCCACAAAGGCTGAACAGATGAAACGGCCAAATGTGTTTACATAGATACATCTGGACATAAAACCTTTTCTGATCCTGTGAACACAACATAAAGTATCAGCTAGACTAACAACCTAATAAAACCAGATGACAGCAGTTCTTTCTAAAGGCAACAAGAGCTCAATAGATTAAAATTACCAGTTTTTTAAAAAAAACTCAATACTGCATATTAGTAGTGAAACTTATAAACAAGAATTTCCAAAAGAATATCTCATTATTCCAAGAGCTTGATTAGACAGAAGTGAGTACTCTTGGCAGCTGATGAGCAAATTTGGGCTGAAAATGCATCTCTTGGCTCTGTGGCAAACCTGAAAATCATTGAGGACTAATAACCCCCCGCTTATATCTACAGTCTAATTACCCGGTAATATCCGTGGTAGCTGTGTTTATGACTGTGTGTGTCTGAAAGTAACTAAGAAAATGTGTGAGTGATAGATCAAGCTGCTGGAATGTCATATATGTGAGCAAGTATGTGTGTGTACATATGTGTGTGTACACAGTATGTCCGCCATGTGTGAGCATGTCTGTATGTGTCTGTATGCGTAGGCGCATCTGTGATGGATCAAGCTATCCCTGGAATGACATTCTTGTGGGCGAGTCTGCTTATGTGTGTGTATGTGACTTTTTATATTTGTATGTGTGTCTGTGAATGTATTGTATGTGTGCCTGTGCGTGCGTGTGTGTGTGTGTGTGTGTGTGTGTGTGTGTGTGTGTGTGTGTGTGTGCATGATGGATCAACCTATCTCCACAGAGGCAGGATGACAGAGAGGAGCTGAAGATGGTGAAAATGGGAGAATGTTCTGGTGCCTGACTGGAGTTCAGATGTGTTTTTGGCTTCTGAAATAGGAGAGCAGAGGAAAAAGAAAAACACTTAGGCAGACTGTTTCTACTTATAGATAAAATATGGCCAAATTATGCATTATTACACTCTTACAGAATCAGCAGTAAAAAGTACCATTTAGGGGAAAAAAAGATCATGGCTCTCATCTTAAACTACTTAAATGTGCAATATATATATATTTGTTTATTTGCAATGTAGAGGAATAATAAAACAGAGCAGAACAATAATAAGAAGCTTTAATGTTTCAGCCTTCCTCTCCTCAGTCTGCAGGCATGCAAACCCCCTGCAGACGGGTATGTACTGTATAAAGACAGGTGCAAACAATTTAAGCAAATCAGATGCCATCCCAGAATGTAGTCTCCAAAATAAGATCATCTAAAAGGCACCAACACTTGATTTAAAGTGAACAATGCTACTTTCTTCATATCCAAAATCATCAAGAAGAAGCCTATAGATTCATCTTATTCTCCCAAATCAAATTATGGATCATGTCCAGTCACCATTGGAGGGATTTTTCTTTTATTTCGAGACACAGGAAGTGACAAATGGGACCAGAAGAGACAATCACTGGACGTCACCTCAACATCAGCCAATGTGTCTTTTGTCCAGAAAAAGGCCAGACTCACCACCAACCGCTTCATCATCTCCTCCGACATCGGATATTAAACATCACAACGCCTCTTTGAAGACCTGGGAGATGAAGTTTAATCTGTCTTTTTTTTTTTTTGTCTTTTGGTTGGTTTAGGCTCAAAACTGCTGAATGAAGAAGTCAAATAGTTTTATAATGTTAGAGCAGTGGTGTCAAACTCATTTTCATTCAAGGGCCACATACAGACCAATTTAATCTCATGTGGGCCGGATCATAAAAAAGATGGAAAGGAAGGAGGGACGAAAAAAAAAGGATGGAAGGAACGGAAAGGAGACAGGAAAGAAAGATGGAAGGAAGGAGGGAGGGAAGAAAGATACTGTATGATGGATGGACAGAATGAAGGAAGGAAGGAATGGATGGAAGGAAGGAAAAGAAGACAGGATGGAAAGAAAGGGAGGAAGGAAGGAAGGAAGGAAGGAAGGAAGGAAGGAGAGTGGGCCAGATTGGACCCCTTGGCGGGCCGGTTCTGGCCCACGGGCCGCATGTTTGACGTCCCTGTGTTAGAGACTCTGGCAATGCATGAAGTTAAAAAAAAAAGAAAAAAAAAGTCTGATTTCAGCACCTGGTAATTGCAGCTTTCTGTAATTACAGTCAAATGTTCTCGGTCCTGATGAACTACGTGACAGAAAGCTCGGAAGACAGCAGATGTGTTTTAGTTCTGATACGACTCCCTAATCAAACTGCTTTATATTACATATTCATATAGATTTTAAAGTCGTATATGAAACTTTTATGAGCATAAATTCTTAAAGAGTAACTCGGATGATGCACAAAATAAAAGCACAGAGACGGATGAACATATGCAGGTTTCCATCCATCCCTCCCCGGGGCGAATAAATGGAGAGACATCCCATCTGGAGATTTTTCGCGGGCAGTAAAACACTCTTAAACGCGAAAGGAGCCCCGCCAGGCCACAGCTGCTGTCATTACAGAATATGAACTAATTGATTGGAGGGCGCACCCGCTGGTCAGGGAAGCTGGATGGGGGTGGAGGAGGGGGGTGGGGGGGGGGGTGGGGGGTAAGGAAGGGGGTCGTTGAGAGATTAGGAATAAGTGAAGGATGGATGGAAGGAGGAATGGAGGGGCTATATAGGGTAAAATAGAGGACGAAAGAAGAGGACGTCAAATGAGCAGAAGAGGTGTGTGTGTGTGTGTGTGTGTGTGTGTGTGTGTGTGTGTGTGTGTGTGTGTGTCTATGTCATTCGTGGGAGTGAGAAGTGAGGACGTTACTCATCAGCTATTACTCAAGTCATGGAGTGCTCACATATTGCCGCATTAGTTTCTTACAATGTGACTGGTGGTTGTAGGTGTGTGAACAAGGAATCCGTCAGTCATCGGGTTCACAACAACAATGCACGTCATTATTTGTGGCCGCATGTCAATGGCAGACCCCCGAAGTACTTAAAATAACTGGGAATTGATGTTGGGTGTGTATGTGTGTGTGTGTGTGCAGGAGGGTGCAGGAGGGAGCGGGCGGCAGGGGAGGGAGGGGAGGGGTAAATAAATCAAGGCCAAACAAACATTCAACAAAGCACTAAAGAGCCGTGAAGACATTGTACAGACAGCATACAAATGATGGTTATTTAGGTAGAGCCGGCCGACGTGTGCAAATTAACTGTCGGTAAATCTGCATGGTCTTTGTTGCTTTGTACATTTTTCTCAATCTTTGGGTGCCTAATTACTGTAATGGGTTAAGATGTTTTTAGCTGGAGCACCAAAGAGTGTGTTGTGAAACTTATTCAATGATGAGATAGTTCTATGTCACACAGGCTGGGCTGCGTTTGGCCCCCTACTGGTCAGTTTAAGTACTACAGCGACTAATTTTGGGCCTCATGTGAGCTGTTACGTCTCTTATTTCTTCTGTACTGCACTTTGGTCAGCTTTAGTAGTTTTAAAGTGCTTAACAAATAAAGTTGGATTGGATTGGCTGGTAAATTTTGGTGAGTTTTGGGGCATGTTTAGGCTGTCAAAAAGATGTTTTGTTTCGCACATATTTTTCAAAATGGCCGACTTCCTGTTGGAGTGACGTCATGGGTCCCCTATACTTTTTGTGCGTCTGGACATGATACATACAGTATATATACCAAATTTTGTTCAACTACGTCAATCTTTCACATTTTTATAGTCATTAGGGGGCGCTATCGAGCCATTTTGCGACAGCTGGGTCTGATGTGTGTGCAAATTTTCGTGAGTTTTCGGGCACGTTTAGGCTGTCAAAAAGGTTTGTATGAAAAATAATACAATTACAATAGGGCCTTTGTACTGTATAGTGCTTGGGCCCTAATTAATAGTATTATTTCCTATTATTTATTTATTTATTTGGAAAATCAATTAGCCAAATCAAACCTCAGACATGAAAGCTTTTACTTGGTGCCAGACGGGTTTCCATAAACATTTATACTAAAATATCATACCTTATTATCAGGTAAACATGTCGGCTTCTTTTGGGAACTTACAAATAGACCAGCTGATGGAACAAGGACCCGCTTCAACAGACGCATGCCGACATAGCAGACAAATACATTATTGTCCTCTACTTTGTTGTTATAGGCGCCAAGGTTCTTCTTTGTGTATGTTCATCCTCAGGTACCTGCTGCTATTCTTCAAATAAATAAATAAATAAATGAAGATGACAGCTTTGCATCTCCAGCCACCTGTGTAATTACGGAGGAGTAAATGACAGCTACGTGCAGGAAAATGTCAGCAATGCAAGATGTCATAAAAAGCTAAGCAGTTTGTATACCAAAGATATGTATGTGTGTGTGTGTGTGTGTGTGTGTGTGCATATGTCTGTGTATGTGTGTGTGTGTGTGTGTGTGTGTGTGTGTGAGTGAGAGAGAGGATTTATTGGGTGCAGTGTGGACAGCTGTATGAATGGGACCAAATTGTTTTCTCATCATGTAACGTCTGTGCTCAAGTTTTTGTGTTTTTTTGGGCATCAGTGTTTATGAGTTTGTGTGTGTGTGTGTGTGTGTGTGTGTGTGTGTATACCGTAAGCATGTCCGTACAGGTGAATTCCTGACACTTACTATGTAACGTACTATAGTGCATACCTCTGTAAAAACCCTCCTCTTTTGCAAGTATCTACCTGTTTTGTTTTTCCTGTTTCTCAATGGGGCTGGTCACTGACTCAATGCAGCCTTTATACCTCACTGTGCACAACACTGTCTTGCAGTTTAAAACAAAACAAACACCTGTACTGCAAACTCAACCGCCCACAATCTCCTTTGAACTTGTTGAGCAATTGAATGTTACAGCAATGCGTAGGTGGGACTGTGGCAAACTGAGCCATTCACCAAGACAAAAACATGTCTAGGGATTTTAAGCCCTGTGGAACTTGACACTTGAGTGGCCCTATAAAAAAATCTGTTTGGAGTGTAGCTGGTTAATGGGTAACTCTCAAT
Source organism: Scomber japonicus (assembly GCF_027409825.1). Lineage (NCBI taxonomy): Eukaryota > Metazoa > Chordata > Actinopteri > Scombriformes > Scombridae > Scomber > Scomber japonicus. Next base: position 29,269,738 of record NC_070589.1, read on the forward strand.
AGACAGCATGCTATTGTGCTTTCAGCTTTGATGCCCTTATATGGATTTTTAACAGACTAGTCCAAGGTGGAGTCCACTAAATGTTGAGTTTTAAAAATATAAAGAATCCATTCAGCTTCTAAAATTCTCCTGTGAATTTTAAATGTTTGGCCTTTACTTTTTAAAAGTGCCACAGCTTCAAGTAGGACTTTTAATAGATCGCCCTATGCTCATAAATAGGAAAGCATTGACACATTTATATTTAAATGAAACACTTTATTTGAATTTTGAAATGGCTGTACATCTGCTGCTGTGTGTGTGCATAAACAAGACAAAAATGTATACGTCTGTTTCAAATGATGTTACCGTCACTGCTCACATACTTCCATGCGTCCTTTACGTTGGCATGGATGTTAACCAATACATTCATCCACCAGGGGGCAGCACAGAGTCAAACATTTACGATAACAACAAACTCAAAAACAAACATGGCGACTGTGGAGGAGATATTGATAATGTTCCTCTTGCATAAAAGACAAAACCTCAAAAAGTTCCTCCATTGTTATTTCTTCTTCGTGTCTCACTAGAGCTACGTATCGAGTAGTGACAGCAACACTGCCCCCCCATGGTTTCTGGTGGTACTGCTCCGTTTGGTCCGTATCCGTAAGCTTTATGGAAACTTGCAGAAATACGGACGAAATGAACACAGAGCACGGACAGAAGGCTCCGTCTGTATCCGTATTTAACGTTGAGCATAAATGGGCCTGAAAGGGGCCATTGTGGTTTTTTACTAAATTGGTTTAAGAGGCACATAATGACATGTCAAACATTAACTTTAAAGATGGAGATCATCCTCAGTGGTCAAACTATTCTGATCTTAAGTAAAAGCAGCATTGTATGCACACTCTATTATAAAGAAATGTCTAAAAGTATGCAACAGTTATCAGCATCAAAAGTTATATTCCTCATAATATAGAAGGCCCCTTACTGAGAATGATATATTATATACATAATAAATGATGCATGCAACATTTTTATATAGCTTGTTAGTTTCAATCTTTTAACTTCCTTGATGTAAAGCAATGCACCATATATTTTTTTGCTTTTCAGGAGACCAGCCATCTATTATCTATATTCTGTGCAAGACTGCAGCAACCTGTCTCAGATCAGATTGGGTGAGAGGCAGGTTATACAACTCTGGACAGGTTGTGAGTCTATCACACATAGTGAGACGACCATTAACACTCACCGTCAGGGGCAATTTAGAGTCACCTAAGCTACATGTCATTGGACTGTGAGAGGAAATAAGGGCATCTGGAGGAAACCCATGCAGACTTTGGGGGGAAAACTGAACCTTCTGGCTCTGAGGTGACAGTGAGAACCACAGCATCACATATTCTGTGTGTAAAATATTTATCTGCAAAGTTGTGTTTGGCTATAGCTGTCACATAAGTTTGGAAGGGCAAAAAGTATAATATTTTCTTTTCAATGTAGTGGAACAGATGGCTAAAGTAGTATATACTGTAATGGAGATAGTACAAGTTCCTAAAAACTAAAACAGGAATCATTTGTTGCCTTGTGGCTTTGTGTTGACACCGTTCAATGGACTCTCTGACCCTGATCACATCTTGTATCTTCCTACCAGTGATATGAAATATTGTTAACCTTCCTGTCGTCCTCCCCCGTCTGTTTTGACTGTTCCTTCTTTCCTTCCTTCCGTCTGTCCTCCCTCCCTCCTTTCCTTCCTCCTTTGCTTCCTTCTTCGCTTCCTTCCTCCCTCCCTTCCTCTTTTCCTTCCTTCCTTCCTCCCTACATCCCTCCTTTCCTTCCTTCCCCCCTCCCTTCCTTCCTCCCTTCCTTTCTTCCTTCCTCCCTTCCGTCCTTCCTTCCTTCTATCTTTCCTTCTTCCTCCCTCCCTCCCTCCTTTCCTTCCTTCCTTCTATCCTTCATTCCTCCCTCCTTTCCTTCCTTCTTCCTCCCTTCAGTTCTTCCTTCCTCCCTCCCTCTTTTCCTTCATCCCTTCCTTCCTTCTTCCTCCCCCCATTTCCCTCCTTCTCCCTCTCTCCCTTCCATCCTTCCTTCTTCCCTCCTTTCCTTCCTCCCTCCTTTCCTTCCTTCCTTGACTCGAGGACAACAGGAGGGTTAAAAATGAGCAAGTAACAAAAGTGAAGACTGCATTTATTCAATACACATCTCAGTGATATTAATCTCCTGCAATTACAAAAAGAGAAAGGCAATAAAATATGAATGTTTAAGGTTATGAAGCATCCTGATCCACACTAACAGCTAATCCAGTCTGCATCCTGTCAGCCACAGCTCTTTCTAACCTCCTGTTCCGCCGCCTCATGCTCTGGTCCAACCCTTAAGTGGTTAACGGCCATCTAGCTGACTCTTAAATGGCCCAGATTGCCATTACTAAGGTTTTCTGGAGCCATCCCTTACCCTTTTAATGACAGCAGCTTCCGCCAATAATTCTCAATCAATAATGTAAAAACACTCAGAGCAGAGGCCATCCTGCCACAGCTTTATTTTACTAATGCTCTCCGAAAGCTAATGAGTCAGGCTAATTGCTCCGTCATCATCCCCACTCAGGAGTTTACCAGAGGAAGTGGCTTTTTTTTTTTTTTTTTTTAGCTTTAAAGAGCATTAGCTAAACAGCTGGTTTATAGTGAATGGCCAGCTGCTGCTTACTTACAAAGCAAAACCAAACTCCTGTATGTTTTTCACTTCTTACCAAAAGAAAAGTGATTTACCAGCATTGTCGAAACTTTCGCTGTGTAGGTGTTCAGACTCATTTTCTGGACTTAAAATGATATTCTTTGGTACATTGGTACTTTAAACATTTTCCAATAATAATAATCCAATTTTTACATCTGGAAAAAGGGGCATTTGACACCACATAGCAAGGGAGAAGACAATGGGCAAAACTTTTTAAATTGCCAAGTAGCCTTGATTCAGACATTTCAATCACTGCCCACATTTGCAATTTTTTACACAAGTTGGCTGTACGTGACTCTAGGGATGATAATGTCAGTCGGTTTTGTTTTCAGTCAGCCCACCACTTTGGTCCGGACCGAAATAACACCTACTAGATGGAGAAAATTGATACGTTTTTTGTGCTCCCATGAAATTTTGAAACTTGGCAAACATCATTGTTGCATCTAATTATAAAATAAACTTTAACCCAAATCATACCTGGGCTCTAGTCTACTGTGTATGTTGCTGTGAGTGGTTATTATGTGTGAATTTCTTCATAGCTTTCAGTTCCCAGCTTTAGTTCATGTGTTTAAAAAAAATCACTGAAAGTTTGGCAATGATAAGACACCCACATAGGAACCCTTTTGCATTAAAAAAAAAAGAAACAAATGAGATGTTCAATGATTTGGCTCAATGACAGAAATCTATGAAGACTGTGGGTGTTACAAATGCAGGTGTAGATATTCTGCGTGTATTATCTATTATCACATTTACGAAACAAAAGCACTCAATACCAGAGTCTAGGAGGCTATTTCCTAATGGTAATTCACCTCATTTAGCAAAATACGCTTTGGGGCATTTAGTTTGTTTATGGTCAAAATAATGCATGTGGCAGTCTGGCAGCAGTTATGAGAAATGAATTGGGACATTTTTCACCATCGTCAAACTGCTGTTGTGCAATTCCACTGTGTGAGATTCTCTTGCCGATACGAGGGGGCTTCCCAAATCCAATATTATCTTGTAAAAACATGTAGACTGATGGATTATCCATAAATCACACCCTATGCAATATTGCAACATGATCAGAGGCCATGTAATCATCTCTATCATTTCAAATAAATAGTCCCTCGTTCAATCGATACAAGGTTCAGACGTGGGCGAGAGAAATGCTTTTCTTCATGGATTTTGTAATCAGCAATAGCCTCTCGGTTAGATGGATACTGCTTTGTATTTTTCAGTAAAGACTAAGTGTATGGTGTGACTAAATGGTTTGGATATTGAATGGGTTTTAAATAAAGGGACACATGACCTGATTTGATGGAGGGACAGTCCTGAGAGTCATATGTCAGCAGAGTAGTGACCTAAACATGACTTATGACTCCAAGTGAGTGATTGGAATTCAACACAGTGTCAGAAATATTTGTTAAATGGGCTTTAAATCTAAAATATAGATTGTGGACATGATGAATGTGCAGAACACATTCCTCTACTGCTAAAGTATTGTGTGATTGAATATTTGTAGCAATGCCTTCATAAAGGAAAAGGGACAATAAGGATAGATATGGAAAAGATTGGAAATCCCAGATGGCGTAAATGTGAAATTCCCTTGAAGTAGTAAAATTAGTTTACAGGCAGTTCTAAGGAATATTAGGTAACTGTTACTTGGAAAATGACTCAATACTGATGATGATACTAGTCGGCCACCACAACAATGTCTAGAGCAGGCGGGGTGTTCTGGTCCTCTGAAATGAGGTCAAAGTGGAAGTAACCAGGGGGTGACCCTCTCTATACAAGTCAATGGGGAATTCACCAACTTCTCACTTGATTTCTAACCTCAGTAAACGTTTTCAAAATGTGTTTATGGTCTCAATCGCTAGTTTAAAGCCTTCTTCAATGCAGTATGATGTTCATTTGGGACATTTTGGCCTCCTTGATTTTATATGTGACGATAAAGCAGGGTATGCATTAGGGCGTGGCTACGTCCTGATTGACATGAGGTTGATTGCCCAATGTCCTCGAGATCCAGCCTTCGCAACCATAGCAACCTCCCCACTCCGCCCCATGGCCCCGCCTCATGCCCATATAAGTAGAATCTGTGTTTTTATTTTTCCCAGCATGCACCTGAAATTTTCAAGATGGCGCTGCCGAGATTCGAAACTATTGGCTTCCGAGCAGCAGTCCACAAACCAATGGGTGACGTCACGGATGTTACGTCCATTTCTTTTATACAGTCTATGGTCTAGACCAATTAGTGCCCTTGTTGTATGTTTTTCACTTCTTAAGAAAAGAAAAGTGATTTACCAGCATTGTCGAAACATTTGCTGTGTAGGTGTTCAGACTCATTTTCTGGACTTGTGCCCTTGTTGTCCATATTTTGAAGTTAACCTCACCGACATTTGCACTGATACCCGCCAGAAAAGCATCTGCTGTTAAGGTAACCAATAACTTTCATTTGAGGCTGAAATCAAAAGAATGTCATGTAATTTTTCTAAGATGCAACAATGCCACGGGTCAGTATTCACTCAACCAGACTGTGTCTAAGTGGTTTTGCTGGGCATCAAATGTAAAACTAATAAATGTCGCTGGTGTTGTAACTCTTTCAAGTGCTTGGGCAAGAGACACCCTTTGACACAAAGAGCCTTGTTCATATAAGTCTATAAAATGAATAACACACAATCAAGGTAATTACTGATTAAATTAAAGTTGAGACTGTGTACTGCACATACAGTACAGTAGCTGTTTGGGTTATTGATAGTCTAAAAAGTACACTGCACACACGACTTGTTATTGATTTTTTTTGTGTGTGTCTATGTGTGTGTATCTTTAAAGACTGTGAAAAGTGATTTCAGACATTTTCTTCTAACATTAAATAGGTCATAAATGTATTTCTATAAAAGGTGTAAAAAGTATTTTAACCATTTAGATTTGAATTGTGGAGCTAGGCTTCACAAACTGTGTTTCAAGATTTCTGTGTTCAGGATTTAGTGGGCGGGTCTGAAAATCACTGTTAACATAAATCTGCCCCTGCTGCTGTAGAGGTATAAATACATTCAGCACACACTACTACTACTACAGTCTACAGTTAGCCAGTTAGCCGCGTTAGCCACCGAGCTAGCAGCTGAGTTAGCCACCGAGCTAGCAGCCGAGTTAGCAGCAGAAAGCTCTCAGACGTAGTGTCCATGTTTCTGGTAGAGGTGGTGACTTTGATTGACAGGTGACACTTGGTAGGGGGCGGGGCTTCAGCGTTTGGTAGCAGAGAAAGAGGCTGATTTTTACACAACTTTGAAGCCTAATTTCATATATTTGGCGATTTTTTTAATCATTCAAATTTGGCAGGGTGGTTAACAACACACTTTTCTGTGGTATGTCAAACTCAGAACACACATTTATTCTTACTTTACACTGACTTTAAAGACCCCCCAGAAAGAATTAGATTATCATTTAACAGCCATTAAAACCACAGAGGTGTTTTTTTGACTAATCGAATAATTTAGTGTTTAAGTTAGAAATTGAATATGCCTTTCAGCTCCAGTACATTCTGATCTTTTCACTACTGCCATGTTTTGTGGTCTCTTCTCCTTCTCCAGTGGATTTTTCAATGTTTGACTTTAAAAGTTATACTGTAAAATTGAAGTTCTCAAAGAGTGGGTACTTGTTCTTTGATTCTGAAAACCAAAAAATCTTCACTGCCATCATTCTGCCATCACATCATCGGGAAATATGAAAGCAGAAATCCAAGACTCGTTGACATCAGTGTGTTGGATTCAATGATGGACATGAAATATAACCTAGAAATAAAAGTGGTGCTGTCTGTTATTTCCCACAGTTCATGAAAGTTTTTTTCCAACGACAGGTTCCAAACACTCGTAAAGGTTTCCAAACAGCTTGTTCTGATATGTTAAAGGCAAATAAATAGTGGATTCTGTATTACTCCGTTATTCAATGCGTTGATGGAGTGAAAACTAAGTGACATTCTACTTGGCATATTATCTTTTTGGATGGATGACATTTCAAAATTGAGCAGCCTGTCACTCAGAAAGCAGAGCGCCATCTTTATATATATATAGAAATATAAATGAGCCTCATACATCACCGCTGTAATGCATAATAGCTTCTGTTCCCCCACATGCACGCTGGGGAATGTATCATAAGATCAAGTATGATAACATCTCGTGATCAAGGATACAGCATATCAGCAGCCTAATTATATCATGAAAGCTCTATATCTGGAAGCATCTGGTCATTTTGTGGTGTTTTTCTGAAACACTCTACTCTGTGTTTGAACCCACATGACCGACACACATTTTTGTGCATTTACCCTACTTAGTGTGAATTAACATTTTCTGCAAGGGCTTTCAACTTGACTTTTTTTTAAAGTAGTTGTACTGGGAAAGACCAAGTAGACAAAAGGTCTTGCATGAGTTTGTGGCCCCACCGTGTTATATCATATACAGTAAGTGTTGGATGGATGTTAAGGGTGTTTTTTGATTCTGGTGTATTAACCGTGGTTACAATTGACTTTGAGTGGCACTCAGGGGCTGGATATACCCCAAAATATCCTTCCTTCCTTCCTTCCTCCCTTCCATCTGTCAATCTTTCCTTCCCTCCTTACTTCCTTCCTTCCTTTCTCACTTCCTTGTCCTTCTTTCCTTTCCTTGCGTCCTTCTTCCCTTCTCTCCTTCCTTCCTTCCTTCCCTGTGTCCTTCTTTCCTCCCTCCCTCCCTCTTTCCTTCCTTCCTTCTTTCATTTCCTTCTGTCCTTCTTTTCTTCCTTCCCTCTGTCCTTCTTTCCTCCCTTCCTCCCTCTTTCCTTCCTTCCTTCTTTCATTTCCTTCTGTCCTTCTTTTCTTCCCTCCTCCCTTCTCCCTTCCTTTCTCCCTTCCTTCCTTCCTTGTCCTTCCTTCCTTCCTTCCCTCTGTCCTTCTTTCCTCCCTCCCTCCCTCCTTCTGTCCTTCTTTTCTTCCCTCCTCCCTTCTCCCTTCCTTTCTCCCTCCCTTCCTTTCCTTCTTCCTTTCCTTCTATCCTACCTTCCTTCCTCCCTCCTATCCTGCCTTCTTCCTCCCTTCCTTCCTCCTATCCTTCCTTCTTCCTCCCTTCCTAACTTCATTCCTTGACTTGAGGACAACAGGAGGGTTCAGGGTGTTTTTTTGACTCTGGTGTATCAACCGTGGTTAAAATTGACTTTGAGTGCATTTGGCTGCTGCAGGATCAAATGTATCTGTCCTGGCAATGCTGATATATATTTGTATAAAGCTGATAGATTGGGTCAAACCTTTTGAGTACGTGAGCTGATTTGGTTTGAGATTCAGTTCCAGTTAACTGAATTTGGAGCTTGCTTTTCGGGCCAGAGAGTCCGACCATCTACAATCAGACTGATGGACTTTGGCTAATCTCGGCATCTCATTCATCACAAGTTTTCCCATGAGTCAAGCACCAGGATTGATATGAGACACTCTTTTGGACAAGACTTCTTGGCAGAGAGGTGGTACATCAATCTGTGTTAAAGTATTGTAAAACCAGCTTCACCAACACAAGTTTTGGGTTTCCAGCTCCGTGAAGACTTTGGTTAAATTCTTATGGCTCTCGTTAAACCCTCAAAAACAAGCTTGGGATAATATCACATATCACCTCAGTGAGATTTTGATGGTATTAGTCATAATTGAAAAAATCCTGCGTTTCAGTTAAATTCCAGTTTTCCTGTTGGTCAAAACTTGCTTATTGCCGTTTTAAGTAATGAAGCAATTATACTGTGTTAACACATAAAGATGATTACTGTGAAGTGTTTGCCATTAAGTACTTTTTCAAATTAACCGTCAGCACAAACTGTGTTGTTCACTTACCTTATAATTTTCCACTTTCCTGCTCACTGTTAAAGCGTAACCAGTAACTTCAACTCACTGGCCAGAGGTTAAAGAAAATGGGTATATTTTACAGGGTACGCCGTTAATGTAAAGCTCATTCACCCTCCGCAGATGTGCTTCATTTCTATCTAATTGAACTTTGCCTCGCTGTGATTGGTCTCCCGCTGTTTGTGAATGGGAACACTGGCTGGGAAATGTCATTCATGTGTTTGGCTCAGGCTCAGATTAAAGGTCCCATTATTGTCAAATGGCCCGCTGTTAATATCCCCAGGCACATTGCTCGGTGGAGGTCACCATGTTAATAGATACAAAACTAGCCCATTAGTATTTTGCATTCAAGCTGTGCAAGTAAGAGCTTTTAAACAGAGTCAAAGATAGTGTTAGAGTGTCTTTTTTTTCTTTTTTTGATAATCATATGTTATGTTTGAAAAGAACATTTCTACACACTGATCATGCTTATCATCAGTACATAGGCCAGGACCAAGCCTGTCATCTAGTGTAATGTCATTATGTCGCAGGTCTACTTTCTCTTTCGGTGCTTAAACATCAAAATCATTTCTAGAAAGTATCTGCTCTTTTATATGAAGCCAAAACTTTACTCACATTTTGCCACTGCTGCATAATGAAAGGTTGATGTGTTTTCTCTCCAGCCCCCGAGCTCGCTCTTAAGGACACACATACTGAAAAATAGAATGTGGCTTCCATAAATGTTAAATCAACAACAAATGGACATATTGGCCTAATTTTGGACATATTGGATTGAAACCAGAGCTGAACACAGAAGGGTAAACATTGAAATTGATGGCATTGATTAAATTACTGGAATCTGCCTCAGGTGATGAAGAAAAAACAGTCGAGCTTGAATTTCTTGTGGAGGCTAAAAACCAAGCAGTAGAAGGACATAAGTCGATTTCTGGTGCAATGATGGGAAATTTTTATGATTTTCTCCGACTTTAATGTGTTGAGGGAGTTTTATTAATACTGGGTGTTCAAAAAAATTGATAAAATATCAATGTGGAAATGTACATTTTGTTCTGCACTGATGCTGCCAACAACATATTTCACAGCTATTGACGTAAAGATGACTAACATGCTCTCTCATGCATGTATATAATGGCTGGTGTTGCAATGGTAAGTTAAGCAGACTCCATTACTGGAAACATTGGTCATCCATTAGTAGGGTGTGTACATCCATGCCCTTTGGCAGAAATGGTAAAGGGAGGGGAACAAAAAAAAAAAAAATCTGCTTCCAATTGTTTCCAGCTTACCAGCCCGGTATGAAAAATATGTGTTGATATCGTTGCATTGATCCCGCATTGAGATAAAAGGCAGAGCAGGAAACTTGCACAAGAGAAGATATTTCATGCCCGAGGTCTTTCCAGGGCTGCAGCTAGGAGCTGAGTTGCAAACTTGATACAATACAAGTGTACACATGTTGACATTGGTTTGTTTCTCAGTGACTTTAAAAAAAAATGTATTCAATGACAACATTTTTGATCATCTCCAGTCAGGAATCCTTTGTGAAAGCTGCAGCTACTAAACATGACATTTAAAAACATATATATTTCTCAGGGACTTCAAAATAATATGATATGAAATGAAGAAAGGCTTGTATGTAATTCATTGGGCCACTGAGAATTAGCGTTGCTTGTTTAACCAAATGATTTATTGAACAAATAATTGACTTCCTGTATTTTTTATTATTTTATTGCAGGGCTGCAGCTACTAACTGAGTTGCAAACTTGATGTACAAGTGTACACATGTTGACATCAGTTTGCTTCTCAGTGACTTTTTTTTTTTTTTTCCTCATCTACAATTATCTTTATTCAATGATGAAAGCTGCAGCTACTAAACATGACATTTAAAAACATATATATTTCTCAGGGACTTGAAAATGATATGAAATGAATCTTTCCAGGGCTGCAGCTACTAACTGACTTGCAAACTTGATGTACAAGTGTACACATGCTGACATCGGTTTGCTTCTCAGTGACTTTAAAAAAAAAATAATAATTCAATGACAACATTTTTGATCATCTCCAGTCAGGAATCCTTTGTGAAAGCTGCAGCTACTAAACATGACATTTAAAAACATATATATTTCTCAGGGACTTCAAAATTATATGAAATGAAGAAAGGCTTGTATGTAATTCACTGGGCCACTGAGAATTAGCGTTGCTTGTTTAACCAAATGATTTATTGAACAAATAATTGACTTCCTGTATTTTTTATTATTTTACTTTCCATGGCTGCAGCTACTAACTGAGCTGCAAACGTGATATACAAGTGTACACATGTCGGTTTGCTTTTTTTTTTTTTGTCCTCATCTACAATTATTTTTTATTCAATGACGACATGTTTGGAATCCAGTGGTGAAAGCTGCAGCTACTAAACATGACATTTAACCTTCAAATTGACCCAGTCTGTTTTGACTGTTCCTTCTTTCCTTCCTTCCTTCCTTCCTTCTTTCCATCTGTACTTCCTCCCTCCGTCCTTCTTTCTTTCTTTCCTTCCTCTCTCTTTCCTTCCTTCCTTCTTTCCTTCCTCCATCCCCCTTTCTTCCTTCCTTCTGTCCTTCTTCCCTCCCTCCCTCCTTTCTTTCCTTCCTTCCTTCCTTCCTTTCTCTTTCCCTCATTTCCTTCCTTCCATCCTTCCTCCCTCCTTTCCTCCCTCTTTTCCTTCCTTTCCTTCCTTCTTTCTCTTTCCCTCATTTCCTTACTTGACTCAAGGACATTTTTGATCATCTCTAGTGAGGAATCCGGTGGTGAAAGCTGCAGCTACTAAACATGACATTTAAAAACATATATATTTCTAAGGGACTTGAAAATGATATGAAATGAATCTTTCCAGGGCTGCAGCTACTAACTGAGCTGCAAACTTGATGTACAAGTGTACACATGTTGGTTTGCTTTTTTTTTTTTTTTTGTCCTCATCTACAATTATTTTTTATTCAATGACGACATTTTTGGAATCCAGTGGTGAAAGCTGCAGCTACTAAACATGACATTTAACCTTCAAATTGACCCAGTCTGTTTTGACTGTTCCTTCTTTCCTTCCTTCCTTCCTTCCTTCCTTCTTTCTTTCTTTCCTTCCTCTCTCTTTCCTTCCTTCCTTCTTTCCTTCCTCCATCCCCCTTTCTTCCTTCCTTCTGTCCTTCTTCCCTCCCTCCCTCCTTTCCTCCTTTCCTTCCTCCCTTTCTTCCTTCCTACTGTCCTTCTTCCCTCCCTCCCTCCTTTCCTTCCTTTCTTCCTTACTTCCTTTCTCTTTCCCTCATTTCCTTCCTTCCTTCCTTCCTTCCTCCCTCTTTTCCTCTCTCTTTTCCTTCCTTTCCTTCCTTCTTTCTCTTTCCCTCATTTCCTTCATTGACTCAAGGACATTTTTGATCATCTCCAGTCAGGAATCCTTTGTGAAAGCTGCAGCTACTAAACATGACATTTAAAATCATATATATTTCTCAGGGATTTGAAAATTATATGAAATGAAAAGAAGAAAGGCTTGCATGTAATTCACTGGCATTTGACCACTGAGAATTAGCTTTACTTGTTTAACCAAATGATTTATTGAACAGATAATTGACTTCCTGTATTGTATTTTCACCGGTGTGTCTGTATTATGAAATAATGAGTTCCCATACTGAAATTGCTCAATGCCTCTTCCACTAAATGTGAGCTCCTGTGATTTTTATGTAGGATTTTCTTAACCCTCCTGTTGTCCTCGAGTCAAGGAAGGAAGGGAGGAAGAAGGAAGGAAGGATGGAAGGGAGGAAGAAGGAAGGAAATGAGGGAGGAAGGAAGGGAGGAATAAGGAAGGAAATGAGGGAGGAAGGAAGGGAGGGAGGAAAGGAAGGAAGGAGGGAGGGAGAAAGGAAGGAAGGAAGGTAGGAGGGAGAGAGGAAAGAAGGAAGGAGGGAGGAAGGAAGGAAAGAAGGAAGGGAGGAAGGTAGGGGAGGAAAGAAAGAGAGAAGGAGGAAGGAAGGAGGGAGGCAGGAAGGAAAGAATGAGGGAGGGAAAGAAGGAAGGAGGGAGGAAGGAAGGAAAGAAGGAAAGGAGGAAAGAAAGAGAGAAGGAGGAAGGAAGGAAGGAAGGAAGGAAGGGAGGAAGGGAGGAAAGAAAGAGGGAGGCAGGATGGAAAGAAGGAGGGATGGAGGAAGGAAGGAAAGGAGGAAAGGAGGAAAGAAAGAGAGAAGGAAGGAAGGGAGGAAAGAAGGAACAGTCAAAACAGACGGGGTCAATTTGACCCAGTAGGACGACACAAGGGTTAAGGAACACATTCTCACTTTTGTACTTTTCTCCAGAGAAGCATGAATCAGCAGTTAATAAAGTTTTTTTTTTAATGCTTGATTGATCGTTTAGTCTAGAAATTGTCAGAAAATAGTAAAAAAAAATGTAATTTCCCAGAGGCCAACATGACCCAAAGATTTTCAATTTACAATAAAAAAAAAAGAAACAGAGAAAAACTACAAATCCTCTCACTTGACAAGTCTGACCTTTCACATGAGAGCTGAGCTTTTACCAACTATTGGTATTTTATTGCTGTAATTTTGTTACCGTTTTATTTTATTTAGTTTCAGAATGCCATTTCTGTTTACTTACGGCAAATTATCTCATTAATATTTTACAGTGCATGACTTTTCTCTCTGGATGAATGTTGGGTTTTTCTTGAGTCCTGCATTGATTCAACACGGCACCCTCTATATCAGGGGTGTCAAACATGCGGCCCGTGGGCCTGAACCGGCCCGCCGAGGTATCCAATCCGGCCCACTTTTCTTCCTGCCTGGTTTTCCTTCCTTCTTGCCTTCCTTCCTCCCTTCCACCTGTCCTTCCTTCCTTCCTTCTGTCCTTCCTCCCTTTCTTTCTTTCTTTTTTCCTTCTTTCCTTCCTTCCATCTTTCCTTCCGCCTTGTTTTCCTTCCTTCTTGCCTTCCTTCCTCCCTTCCATCTGTCCTTCCTTCCTTCCTTCTGTCCTTCCTCCCTTTCTTTTTTTCTTTCTTTCTCTTTTCCTTCCTTCCTCCCTTCAATCTTTCTTTCCTGTCTTGTTTTCCTTCCTTCCTCCCTTCCTTCCTTCCTTCCATCTGTCCTTCCTTCCTTCCTCCCTTCCATCTGTCCTTCCTTCCTTCCTTCTGTCCTTCCTCCCTTTCTTTCTTTCTTTCTTTTTTCCTTCTTTCGTTCCTTCCATCTTTCCTTCCTGTCTTGTTTTCCTTCCTTCCTTCCTTCCTTCCTTCCTTCCTTCCATCTGTCTTTCCTCTCTTTCTTTCTTTCTTTTTTCCTTCTTTCCTTCCTTCCCTCCATCTTTTTAATGATCCGGCCCACATGAGATCAAATGGGTCTGTATGTGGCCCTTGAATGAAAATGAGTTTGACACCGCTGCTCTTTATAACACAGACAGCTAAAGAAGTATTAAAATTGATGCAGCAGAACCAGAGATATTGTCTCTTTTAATCCAAACATTCTTTTACCTTGTCAAGACCTCGAGTGCTATTACTTTGAGGCAGTTTATGCCTTTGCACAGCTTCTTCTAGAGAGCCATAAAAGTCAAAGCATTTTCTTTCATTAATACAGTGTTCCTTGAAACCTGTAAACAGCCTTTGATGTAGAAAATTGTAGTAAATCTCCTTCGATATTAGAAAAACTCACTTTTTCCACATCCTTCTTTTGTCTCTCTGTTTCTTTTCTAGTAGTTTGTGTCCTGGCGAGGATGATGACAGCATCACCCCCCCCCCCACCCCCCACCCCCCCTCCCTGCCCTCCCATGGCCACAGGATGGGAGTTAGTGAGTCATTCATTCATTCATGGAATACATCCCAAGGGGGTCGACGTGACGTGGATAATAGATGGTCACAGTTTTTTCTAAAGAGAAACAAAGTGGGTTTGTGACCGGAAGACTGTCTGCTCAATTTCCTGGAACGTCTGGGAAAGGAAATGTTTCCTCTGGTTCTGTATCTGTTTCAATGTTTGAGGTTTCCTTGAGCAAGGCACTGGACCCTGAACTTGCATTTTATTTTTTTTCATCTGTAGAAAGCAGTGTTTTTCATTTAACTGTGAAAAAAAACATACTTCAACACAATTTATGGAATAATAAATGAGTAAATAGACTTTTTTTTGCTTAGACCCAGCATATGAATGAATATTTGAATAGTCATATTTAGTCTCTGTGTGTATTTTAACTATTGATTGACAGATAATTCTGGCATTAATAAACATCTGCAACTTCTTTGGCATCAAATCAGAAACTACACACTTCATTATCATTACTGAGAAACGTTTCTAATGATGACTTTGCATTAAAAACCTCTCAGCTTGTATAAAAACTTCGATTTTCATGCAATTCCCTTAAGCCTAATTCTGGGTTTTAAATGAAATCATAATATTTATCAACCTATAAACATCCATTTCTAGTTAAATATTTAAAAAATCATCAAATTTGAGAGTTATGTGAAGGGTCTTTCCACTACAGTAATTTCAGAGTTATAAATAACATTCTTCTAGACTATTTTGTTGTTTGTTGTCTTGAATTAAACCTCATTACACAAGCACTGCAAATACATCACTGCCATGATTTGGCATGTGAGCCTCATTGCCAAGCAGTACTTGAATCATCACATAAGAAAAGAAAATAACCCCGATCCTCTCCCCTCGCTGGGTGCCCACACCATGATGAAGCTCTTTTGATGGAGATTAATCACCTCCCAACCCCCCTTTTCTTTCCCAAATGTGGCTTATTCCAGTTCTTTTTTTCCCTCTCTCTCTCTCTCTCTCTTTTGCTGGCGAGCATTTTTTCCCCCTCCTGCTAATCGCTGAAACATTTTCAGGCAAGCCGAGTGCAGACTGGTTTGAGTGATCAAGCTAAATTGCCTAAGAGGCCATTAATAGTTTATAGGGCCGAGGCTGATGAAAGACAGGCAGGAGGAGAAGGAGAGGAAAGCTAATTAAATCAGTGTCGGGGGGTCGCTGGTGTCTTGGGCTGGCATAGTGGGCCGTAAAGATTACCATTATCACTTTCATTACCCCGGCTGATTGTTTAGAGATGGGGGGTTGGTGGTATGGAGGGACACATGGCATCAAATTGCTTTGCTGTCCCCATTTACAAACCTCTGACAATTTCCATTATCGTAAAGTTACAGCGCAGGGGGTAAGAGATTTGATTTCACAAACAATACTCGCCCACCCTCTGTTATATAATTTTCATGGTTCACTGGAGTTTTAGATTTATAGATACATCGTAGAAACACCTCAGTTGGGACAACATTATATTGGTTAGAAAGACGCCCACGTTCAACACTTCATTGTCCTTTTTTTTTTTTTGCAGATGATACAATTTTATATGCCACAGGCTCCACCCTAAGTCCAGGCCCTGACTCGTCTTCAGTCTGCCTTTGATGCTTTCCAAATATCACTCCTTAATCACAAACCTGTTTGAAATGCAGAAAAGACCAAGTACATGGTATCCTCCACCTCCACCTTCCCCGAAGACTCAGACTATCCAGCCATTAAAAGCCTAAATGGCACCCGTATTATTATTCTTGCTGAGTCATACAAATACTTAAGAATTTGGCTGCACAGCAGACTATCACTCAAGAGTCATACTCAACATTTGACACACAACTTAGAAAAAGCACACTAGGCTTCTTCTATAGAAACAAAGCATGTCTGTCTTCTTCTAACTGTAAATCTACCGTGCACTCAACCTTCATGTCTGTCCTTGACTATGGAGATATTTCGTATTGTCATGCTGCCCCATCAGCACTTCCAGTTAAAACCCTGTGTATCATAATGCATTACACTTTATCACAAATGACAAATGACATAGCCGCCATTGTTGTCTGTGTCAAAAGGTTGATTGGACTTCCTTACAGACAAGAAGACATAGACATCGCTTGTTTTTAATCTACAAAGCTCGACTGTTGAAGGTTCCTAACTCACCTCATATCTCTTCTTTCATTTAAATCCAGCTCACAATCCCAGTAATTACTTAACCTTAGATATCCCTCATGTCCACACTAATACTGATAGAGCTAGTCTCAGGTACTATGCACCTTTTAAAATTAAATAAACTGCCCTTTAACATAAGTCTTACATTCCTCTTGGAGATTTAAAAGTTTTATTTGATGCTTTCTACAATTCTTCCAACAGTTTTTAGTCATTTCTTGTTTATTAAATAATAGTAATAATAATACATAGAGCACCTTGAACAATACTCAAAGACGCTTTACAAAAATCAAAGACAATTAAAACAATACAACCATACAGAATAAAAGCAATGCAGAGAAAAAGAAACACAATAGAAGAATAAAAAAAAGCAAAAAAACATCAAACATTAAAATATCTTCAAGAGATATTTTAATTAAATCACGGAGAGATTTGGGGAGTGAGTTCCAGAGAACGAGGGAAGGTTCTGCCCCCGCCAGGTCCGGTGGAAAGGAGATTAACATCTGATGAACGGAGGCTACGAGAGGGAGTGTACGGGTGGAGCAGGTCAGTGAGGTAAGAAGAGGGGGCCGAGGTTGTGGAGGGATTTGAAGGTGAGGAGGAGCAGTTTATGTTGGATGTGGTGAGGGATGGGGAGCCAGTGGAGGTTCTGGAGGACGGGGGTTTGAGTGAGGAGTCGGACAGCAGTGTTCTGGATGTATTGGAGTTTATTGAGAGCTTTGGAGGTGGGAACAAAGACAATGATGTTACAGTAGTCTAGACGATTTTGGCAGATCGTGTAGTTAAATGGAAATGGTAAATGGACTGTACTTATATAGCTCCTTTCTAGTCTTTGCGACCACTCAAAGCAGCTTTATATCACAACTCATTCACCCATTCACACACATTCATACACTGATGGCAGGAGCTACCACGCAGGGTGCCAACCTGCTCATCAGGGGGGAATTTAACCATTCATTCTCATTCATACACTGTTGGCGCAGCAACGGGAGCAGTTTGGGGTTAAGTGTCTTGCCCAAGGACACATCGACATGTGGACTGAAGGAGCCGGGAATTGAACGGCCAATCTTCCAATTGGAGGACGACCGCTCTACCTCCTGAGCCACAGCCGCCCCCCAAGTTGCCTTGCTCATGTCCTGATCGTGTTCTTGTCTTATGAATGTTTCCTGCTGTAAAGGTATTTCTTAGAAAATAGATCTTAACTTCTTACGACCCTGCATCCTCATATAAGGACATTTTGGGTTTGCTGAACCTTGTATTTAATTCTGCTTAACTTTGACCTGTTCTCTTCGTTCATACACACTCTTTTTGTGGCACCTAGTGGTAGTAAAAATGAGATGGCAGCCATCTTGGCCGAATCAAATATGACTAATTTTAGCAACAAGCTACAACACTGCTAATCAGGAAGTACTCATTTGAAGACATTGGGACTCATTTGAGGACATTGGGATTATTATCATCAGTGATATTGTAAATGTAAGGAAATAGTTTTATACTCTGGTGAATTAATTGTGTTAAACAGTAAAATAAACCCATTGTCCCCATATAAGGACATTGTTTTTCTCAAAAACTACTTCCTGTTCAAAGACAATCTTTAGTTTTTGTACTTATCAGGGCCGACTAATCCCAAATATCTAGGAGAGATTAAAAATGCATACCAAACAAAAGCTCAGGTTTCAGGAGGTTAATCTCAATGAAACTGCCTGATTAAAAAAAACAAATAATATTAATGATAATAAAAAAGTAATTGGCCACAGCAGCAAATACATAACAAGTTTTATGGACAGAGCATTACACCCATACTGTTACTATTTATGAATATCTTCCTTTACAGCTTCCACTATTTTAAGAGCTTCCACTAGATTTTGGACCCTGGCCACAGGAAGTCTCTCTGAGGTCAAACACTGATGTCGGGCGATCGTCAGTCATGTTGGGTGAGAGACAGTAAGTGTTCCAGTTCATCCCAAAGGTGTTCAATATATAGGGAATAAAGTCGGGGCTTTGTGCAGACCAGTTTAAGTCAGGTTTGACCTTGCTTTGTGCACTGAGGGATAGTCTGGTTGAAACAGAAAAAGGCCTTCCCCAAACAGTAGGTTCAAAGTTGGACACACACTGTTGTCTAAAATATTATTATTTGATGTAGCATCACAATTTTTTCTTAATAATTGGGACCAAGGGGCTTTGACCAAACCATGAAATATAGCTCCAGACAAAAAGTACATATACTGTATGTACACATTGCTATCCATTGTCCTTTTAAAACTACTTCTACTACTTAAATGCACTTAGTTATCTATCCTCTTTAAACTAAAACAACAACACAGATATAACACTGTATATCCCATTTTCATTTTTTTCCATTTCCACTGTAGCTCAGTACCACTCAGAGCTCATCTTCTTCTTTTTTTGTATCGTACATTTTATTTAATGAAGAAGAAAGGTGGGGTAAGACTCTGGAGAATGAAGTATACATTGCTCATTGTTATATAATGTGATAATAAAAAACAACTATTAATAAACTCTTGAAAATAAGAGTAGAGGAAATGTGTGGGAAACGGCTGTATGCATTGTCTCACATATGATCTGCCATGCATTTCATCCACTGTTTGTCCAGTGAGGCAATAACAGCAATGACCTTGTTCCCATAGCAATCTGTTGTTCATTATTGGATGCCGGTTTGGACCGGGCCTGTAACTCTTTCATACTTCTCTCGTCCACCCTTTCTTTCAGCTTCTGCCATGGACGGGGTTCTGCCAGCCTGGGCGGTTTAACACAGTGTGCTGCCACTGGGTTGGGTTTATAAATATGCGCTAATGAGCTAGCCGCTGATTATGCTGTGGCACGCTTACTCATTACCCCAGATCACCATGGAGACGATGTCTGCGGAGGCAGCACTGGATGCCATGGTACTCACATATGGAGCAGCATATATCCTGGGGAGTGATGCAGACAAGGTATATTTTAAATAAACACCCACTAATGAGGGGTCAAAACAATCTGAGGGAGAATTAAATGTGTATTTGATAATGATGTTAATGATAATTACTGACATTAACAATCTATATAAACAGGACATTTCATACCAAGAACTTTATGTAAGTATTGTGAGTATGGTTCAATCATGTTTTTATTTGTGTCTGTAGCTCTGACGTCTGTTTGACAAATCTCATGCCCATAAGGACCTGTGTAGACCTGTCTGTGTGCCAAAATGCAGCCCAAAATTTACGACCATACAGACCGTACGGAACTCCACATGCCTCAACACATCTGTCCGTGCAGACACCCAATGTAAAGTATAAACAGATCTTCATGTGTACATACTGTCTACCCTGCTGTTCGTGTCTATGTCCATTTTGGGGTATATCCAGCCCCTTGAAGGCAGGTTATGCTTGAAACAATGTGGTTTGCATAATGTATCATTCAAACATGTCTAAAAGGCAAAAAGTGTTTATGTTTTGGTTCAAATGACTACACTTACGTAGAGTGAAAAGCTTGCTGTCATAGATAGGGGTGACACATGATGAATCATATAAATGGGAAAAAAATGGTGCATGCTTTTGGAGAGTTTCCTTGAAGGCATTTGCGGTGTTGCAATTGGTTGTACACTCAAAAATTGATGGAAATAGTTGTGTGAAAATGAAAAAAAAAAAAAAAGGGAGAGAGCTTGGGGGAGAAGTTTCAATCTTTCCTACCTACGCACACCTGGCAAATTGCTGCATGACATGGGCGAGCTTGTGGGATTGTTGGTTACAGTAATGTTAGAAGGAGCCACTTCAGTTCCTATGTTTGAGAAGTGTATTGGGTTAGGGTTGGGGGTTGGTGGTGTGGGGGGGGTTGAAGAATCATGAAGAATACTGAGTCTACAGCCTTATAAGGACCATTTGCTAATACAAGGTACAGTTGATGAGAATGTCAGTGGTTTATGACAAAAGGTGGTAAGGTATCGACCAAATATCGATCAAAATAAATCGATACCAAGTAGTATGAAAAATGTCTCCCATCAAACAATACTTGCAGACTATCTTTTTTTGAAACCCAGAGCTAGAAACTGACTCTTTGTATGGACTTGCTCACAGCCAATCAATGCAAGTGTTCTTCGATTTAATGCGACATTTGATTGGCCAACTGCCACAGCACCTACGACCCATCTGTGGTGGCAAAGTGTGGCTACACTACATACCTGTTATGCCCAGGAAGGAAGTTCTGGTCCTCTGAAATGAGGCCAACGCGGAA
Source organism: Scomber japonicus (assembly GCF_027409825.1). NCBI lineage: Eukaryota > Metazoa > Chordata > Actinopteri > Scombriformes > Scombridae > Scomber > Scomber japonicus. The sequence goes on from NC_070589.1 coordinate 29,290,432, forward strand.
GTAACTTAGAACTGCATTCTATCAAAAGGCCACCAGGGGGCGACCGTCTCTATACAAGTCAATGGAGAATTCACCAACTTCTCACTTGATTTCTAACCTCAGTAAACGTTTTCAAAATGTGTTTATGGTCTCAATCGCTAGTTTAAAGCCTTCTTCAATGCAGTATGATGTTCATTTGGGACAGTTTGGCCTCCCTGATTTTATATTTGACGATAAAGCAGGGTATGCATTAGGGCGTGGCTACGTCCTGATTGACAGGTTGATTGCCCAATGTCCTCGAGATCCAGCCCTCGCAACCATAGCAACCTCCCCGCTCCGCCCATGGCTCCGCCTCATGCCCATATAAGTAGAATCCGTGTTTTTATTTTTCCCAGCATGCACCTGAAATTTTCAAGATGGCGCTGCCCAGATTCGAAACTATTGGCTTCAGAGCAGCAGTCCACAAACCAATGGATGATGTCACGGATGTTACGTCCATTTCTTCTATACAGTCTATGGTTATGCCAGATAAAAGCAAATTAACAAAATGTAAAAAAGGTATCGAATTAAGTACTCAAATAGTATCGGTATCATTTGGATTGGCATTGGTAGCACTTCTAGAAACCAACATTTTCTTGATCTGTGAACCTAATCCTAATTGTATAGCATGTCCTCTCTTTTGACCATATCCATATTGTTATATTGGAAAAATACATAGCTGGTACAGACAGATGAGTATGTCTAGATTTGTAAATTTAGCTGCTCCAACAGTGGTATTAATTTTATCTAAGCTAAAGTGCAAATAAGCCTGTCATAAAGTATATAATACACATTCCTCTATTGCTCAAATGTTGATGAATAACACATACAATATATTGAGGCATATCAGGACACACAAGAGAGAAATAAAGAGAGAGAAAAAAATATTGGAAATCCTGCCTTATGTAATTGGTTGCTGACAAAACCCTGCAGTGTTTATACAAAAAGCAGGAACATATGAAAAATTAGATTTAACGATTCACCAGTTAGTGTAACGGAGTCCATATCTCAGCTAATGACTGTCTCTGAAATGTGTGCTGAAATAGGCTTATTGACTTTTGCTGCCTGCAGTGTATGAAATCAGCTTGATGCTGTTGTCCTTTGCTCTCTGCAGTGGTACTGTACTTACTGTTTCTGGTCTGGTCCAGCACCAAACTGGGAGAGGAGATTAGAGGGACAGTCTGCCTGCTGGATCTCAGCCCTGTTTCTATAAACCATGCTTTTGGGGGAAGGTTATGTAAACAGCCAATCTAAAATGTCAAAATGGATTATGCAATGAGGCAAAAATTCACAGTAGACATTGACTTTTTTTGGTCTTTGTTTTGTTGCTTTTTCTTAAAATTGTATTGTTTAGTCCAAAAAAAAAAAAAAAATGCCTATGTGCTCTTGGTGTGAAGTGGCTGGTTACCATATTTAGCAGCACAGTGGCCCAACTCCTGCAACTACTGAAGAATTGCTAGGACATTTTGGCTTTAGTGTCTATTATACTACCAGCTCGAATAACAACCGTATAGCTGAGAGGCATTTCATTTCAAAGGCATTTCATTTTACTTTATGGATGTATTAAATGGAGGCTTTCAAGTGAGGGTTAGTTTATATAAGGCGACAAATGAAGCCTAATTTAAACTTTTCTTTAGACAAATACATTTAACTGATGTGGCTAAAACTAATGTTACACATTATTGGAACATTTCTAATTGTACACCCTTTAGTGTGCAGCTCTACTTAACCCTCCTGTTGTCCTCAGGTCAAGGGAGGAAGGAAAGGAGGATGGAAGGAAAGGAGTAAAGAGGGAGGTAGGAAGGAAGGAAGGAAGGAAGGAAGGAGGAAGGAAAAGAGGGAGGGAGGGAGGGAGGGAGGAAGGAAGGAAGGAAGAAAAGTGTAAGGAAGCAAGGAAGGAAGGAAGGAGGGAAGGAAGGAAAGAAAGGAATAAGGAGGGAGGGAGGAAGGAAGGAAGGAAAGGAGGAAAAGAGGGAGGGAGGAAGGAAGGAAGGAAGGAAGGAAGGAAAGGAGGAAAAGAGGTGGGAAGGAAGGAAGGAGAGAAGGAAAAGAAAGAGGGAGGAAAGAAGTTAACAGTCTCTTTTGAACAGTCAAAAGAGACGGGGTCAATTTGACCCGGGAGGACGACAGGAGGGTTCTTCATTAAACGCTAAACACTAAACAGGTCTTATATGATTGTTGAATCTCTCATACAAACTAAAATTAAATGTACTAGCCTTATTTCCATTTTCTAAAATGCTCTCATGACTGTAATATATTAGTATATTCAATTTAAATCCAAGATTGTACTTTAAACATGGACGTGGCAACTGCAAAATCACTATAATTACTGGAGGAACTTTTATCCACCTACTGAGAAGAAGTATTATATTTTACATTAGAACATATTATGTACAGTATTAGGGATAAAACTGAAATATACTGCAGCCTTGTCACTATACTTGAATCTATTTTAGCCCATTTCACCCAGTTCATTTAACCTGCCATGAACAGTCCTTTTTCAAAAGCTTTCAAGGAGACAATTACCCACTGTAGATCTGCAAGTGATATCCAAGTGGAGCATCATTTGTAGGCCTATCTGTAGTAGAGGTTCAACATTCAGCTGTGGGTAGTTACAGTACTGCCTCATTTGAACCCTAAAAAACGTGGGAAGTCGGGCCACTGTAATATCAGTTATTGCGCTTCACTTAAAGTCCCAAAATATCCATCCTTCCTTCCTTCCTTTCCTTCCTCCCTTCCTTCTTTCTTCCCTTCCTCTTTTCCTTTCTCCCTCCCTTGTTCCTTATTTCCTCCGTCCGTCCTTCCTTTCCTTCCTTCCATCTGTCCTTCCTCCCTCCTTCCTTCTCTCCTCCCTTCCTTCCTCCATCCCGCTTTCTTCTTCCTTCCTTCCTTCCTTCTTTCTTCCCTTCCTCCCTCCCTCCTTCTCTCTTTCTTTCCTCCCCCCTACCTTCCTTCCTTCCTTCCTTCTTTCTTTCCTCCGTCCTTCCTTCCTTTCCTTCCTCCCTCCTTCCTTCCCTTCCTTCTTTCCTTCCTTCCATCCATCCTTCCTTCCTTCCTTCCTTCCTCCCTTCCTTTTAATGAGTGTCCTATAAAAGGTTAAGGAATCATGTTCATTTCAAACACTGATATCACTGACAATAGTAGTCCAGACAGAATATTCACATTTGAAAAGCTCAGTTGCAGCCCTCAAGTAATGTTTATGTTGTCATTCTGTGTTTTGGCGTGATGCTCCACCCACCACCGAGCTACCAATCACCAAGTCAGTAGTTTCAGCATCCAGGTTGCCAGTTGCAGCCAGTTGAGCTACAGCTAGGAACACTGCAGATAATGTCTGATGTTACAAAAACCAAAACAGCCTAGTTATGACTCTCAAATACGTTGGAAGGAAGGAAGGAAGGAAGGGAAGGAGTAGGGAGGGAGGAAGGAAGGAAGGAAAGGAGGGAGGGAGGGAGGAAGGGAGGAAGGAAAGGAGGAAGGAAAGAAAGAAAGAAGTGGGGAGGAAGGAAAGGAGGAAGGAAGGAAGGAAGGAAAGGAGTAGGGAGGGAGGAAAGGAGTAGGGAGGGAGGAAGAAAGGAAAGGAGGAAGGACAATTTGAGAAACAAAACAAGGGTATGTATAGGAGATGCCTTTGCAGGATCACGTCCAACAACTGGCAACCCACGTGAACGTCAACTCTGGCGAGGAGGCGAGAGTACCATTTCTAAACGCTTGGTGTCAGAGTTACATACTTCAACTTTAAAATGTGAAAAAAAGGCAAGAAGAAAAAATTGCGAAACATTCTAAGTTTCCATATTCAATTACATAATCTGTATTTTTATCACTGCCTTCTTGACATAAACAACTTTAATCAAATCCGAGGTCCCTTTTTTGGCAGGACAACATGTTTGGTTATTGCACGCCGTCCATCCCAAACCATTACTGATCTGATCTTAACATTCGAGTCGTCCTCCCGGGTCAAGTTGACCCTGTCTGTTTTGACTGTTCCTTCCTTCCTTCCTTCCTTCTCTTTCTTTCCTTCTCTCTTTCTTTCCTTCCTTCCTCTCTCTTTCCTCCCTCCCTCCTTCCTTCCTTACTTTCTTTCCTCCCTCCTTCTGTCCTTCCTTCTTTCCTTCCTCCTCCCTCCTTTCCTTCCCTCCTTCCTTCCTCCCTCCTTTCCTTCTTCCCTTCCTTCCTCCTTTCCTTGTTCCTCCCTCCCTTCCATCCTTCCTTTCCTTCTTTCCTTCCTTCCTTCCTCCCTTCCTTCCATCCTCCCTCCCTTCCTTCCTCCCTTCCTTCCACCCCCCCCCCCCTTCCTTCCCTCGAGGACAACAGGAGGGTTAAAACAAACCAATGTTGACTTTTTGTAAGGAAATGGAAAGTGAACAGCAAACTTCCATATCAATGTCTGACATTTTCTTAATCCATCTAGCTTCCCAGACTGACAGATTGAAGTCATAATTCCCCTCCAGCTGCTCGAGGGCTTTGTTACTTCGACATAAACATATGTCGTTAATAGTTATTTGCTTAAACAACTGATGCTGTTGTTGGTTTTTTTTGTCTCCACTGCACCAAAAAGCCCAAAACATAAGAAGACATACAGACATGTTTGGGAGTATGTTACCTTTTTTTTTTATCCCCATAGTAGTTTAGAATAACGTGAATTCCATCCTCTCAAAATGTGTTTCCATAAAGAGATGGAAATACATTTGTTTAAAACGTGTGCATCATATTACTGGAAACAGAACTAGTTTGGTGTGTGTGATCTCTCCTTTGTGTCTGTGAGTTTCAACATGGCCATCAGCTCAGTCTCCCGCTGATGCTAATGCTTCTGGTAGTGCTGAACTGTTCTGCTGCCAGACTCTGTAATGGAAAAACAGAGGGTCCAGGCTATGGGATGTCCAAGTACTGTTTGTTCGTGTGTGTGTATGTGTGTGTGTGTGTGTGTGTGTGTGTGTGTCTTTGTGTGGCAGCTATGCAAGTGCAAGGAGAGAGTTTATTTGTGTGTGTGTGCATGTGTCAGCATGTGTGGGGGTGTGGGTATGCACATACTGTAGAGGTTTGTAGCAGTGGTCTATGTATGTTTGCATGTGTGTGTGTGCGTGTGTGTGTGTGTGTGTGTGTGTGTGTGTGTATGTAAGTTGAGCGGGGGAGGAGGAGGAGGAGGAGGAGGGGGGGGGGGGTGTTTATGTATGTGGACAGGGTTTGTATGTTTGTGTGTGTGCGTGTGTGTGTGTGTGTGTGTGTGTGTGTGTGTTCCTGTGTCCATTTTTGTGTGTATTTATGACAGCATCATGCCACAAAGGAAATGAGTTTACCTGCTTGTGTGTCAGATACACACACACACACACACACACACACACACACAGAGAGAGAGAGAGAGAGAGAGAACGAGAGAATATATCCATGACCAATGACCACGTTTGACCCGTGTGTGTGTGATTGTCTGTGTGTGTGTGTGTGTGTGTGTGTGTGTGTGTACACTCATACAAGTACACATGCCCGGCTGTTGGACTGCCTTTGTGCATGTGTGCCTTCCTGCATCTGTTTGTGCATTCACAACATGAGAAGCAAAAGCAAATGAGAAACATGGGACGGGTGGAGGGGGCATTTGGGAGTAGGGCGGGGTTGTTTTTGGGGGGTGGGATGGGGTGGAAGGGGGTGACAGCTCTCTAACATCTGCAGGTCTACTCCCACATTCAGGGAATTCCTTCTAGAAATGCACACTATTTGTCTCGGGCCGATCGGAGCGGGGGGGGGGGGGGGGGGTAGGCCTTCTTGACTTTGACTTCAATATTGTGTATATTTTTTTTTTCTACTGATACGCTGCACCGAGGAAATGAATTTCGGTTGCAGAGAGAGACAAGAGCGACAGAGGGGAGGAGGGAGAGAGGGGGACGGGGGGGGTGGGGGTGTGGGGATGGTTTTCATTTAGCTCTCTTTATGAGTCAGGACAAAGCTAGCCGGGTCAGAGAGCTGCGTGCGAGGAGAAGAGGGAGTTCACTTGTCTGGTTGATGTATGACAAATGCATGTAGGAAACGCAGGCAGAGGGGAATTGGATTCTTAGCTTCCCTGCGAGACGGCAATGACTCTTTTTTTTTTTTTTTTCTCCTATTCTCTCCTCCCTCCAGGCGATGAGGTTATGGATTTGGAAAGGTGTGAATACTGATGATGAATAGTAATATTGTTAGCTTGAATGGAGTGCTTAGATGGATGGAGCTCGCGTTGACTTTTTGATTATGTCGCCTGCAGAAGAAGGATCAGATGCCCCCCGTGAGAGTTTATAGGGTGTTATCGGGGTGTAAAGGGCAAAATAAATGGCAAATAAATTCCATATCTTGTAGTTAGATCTGTTTGCTTTTACATGTGTCACTTGCAATATGGAGAAATGTAAACAGACACACACATGCACGCATCATCTGGAAGCGTGGACAGAAATCATAGAAACACACAAACATAGTGGCTGAGATACATAAACACAAGCAAACACATATAAATCAACACACACACATACGGAGATAATAATATACTGTATATATGCAGAGACATACGTACATGCATGCACTCAAATATTGTATGACATGAGATATAAAAGCAGATATACATGCAGAAACCTCACTTTCTGTTCTTAAGAAGTACAGATACTGGTGTAAAAAAAGACTGATTCAACTCAGGACTCAAGTAAAAGTAAGAAAGAACAGGCTCTGAAATGTACTTAAGTACAAAAGTACAAAAGTGAAAATGAATTTTTACCATCAATGATACACAATACCTCTTTTGTTACCTTGGCAAAATGAAAAAAAAAGTTCTTGGCACATAAAATAGGATAGTTTTCCTCTTTTGTTAACAACCTGCAGAGAAAAAAAAATCACTGGACACAATCTAAGTTTGCTGCAAGACAAATTTCAGACAGAGTATGTAAACCAGGGGCGACACAGAATTCATACTTCAAAATAAAATTTAAAAAAAGATTGTTTTTCTATTGTTTTTATTTGCACGTCATGTCTTCTTTTAATAATGTCACCGAGTAGTGCTGGGCGGTATGAGCAAAAATGTATATCACGGTATTTTTCAAAATAAAAGCAGTTTCATGGTATATGACGGTATTTTTTTTCTTGCATAATCAGTTAATATGTCACGTCATTAAGTTTAAGTTTTTTCACACAAGAAAAGTAACCTTGCAGACTTCCAATATGTGGTCAGTTGCACCAACTTTGGGGATTCAGCTCGGCCTATCAGCTAGTGCTGGGCAGTATGACCAAAAATGTATATCACGGTATTTTTCAAAATAAAAGCGGTTTCACGGTATATGACAGTATTTTTTTTTTCATGCATAATCAGCTACAACATCTTCTACTAGTTGAGAGAGGAACTACTACTCTACTGAAGTAGATTGACTTAGGATGGACTATTTTACTGTCATGATGAGTGAATATTAGTAATATCAGAGCTGCCAACATTCCCGTTTTCTCCATATTTTAGACTCACCTCCCTCGGCTCTCCTGTTTTGTCTTTTCTCCCGGGAATCTCCCGTAATTTACAGCCCCAACTTTGTTTGTTAATAATAATAATTAGAGTACAATAACAAAGGTTTTATTTTGAAAGCTTAGACAGGAAGCCACCGCAGAAGCTGAAACACACGGCGAAATGTTTTAACTGTAAATAAAAGTGCAGAGTTTCCAGCCTGCGTCAGACGATGCTGAGTTTACTGACTAATTATTCAAAACCAGGATGTGATGTGTGAACTATCGTCATGGTAACTCGCTTGGTCCAGGATCATCCCTATGTTCCCCAGGTCCTATGTTCCCCGCTTTGTATGTGACCGGGGAACATAGGGATGATCCCGTCTACAGTTAGCCAGTTAGCTGAGTTAGCGGCCGAGTTAGCAGATGAGTTAGCCGCCGAGCTAGCCGCCGAATTAGCAGCCGAGCTGGCAGCGGATAAATACTCAAGTAAAGTACAGATACCTGGAAAATCTACTTAAATACTTCTCACCTCTGCATGCATCCAACAAACATTATTTTAGTAACATCTGTAGTCCCTGAGCAACTGAAAAGAGCTCAGAGTCAAAAAAAAGGAAGTAAATGAGATCCAAACGATGTCCTGTGGAGTGAGAGCTAAGCAAATTTCTATTTGGCCCCCAAATCTCCCCTTGCCCCTCGCCCATCCCCCCTCCTCTGACAACAACAATACTACAGTAACTTTCCACATCTGTTATTCCCTGCTCCTTCACCTTTTAGTGAAACTGCTGACATGTTTGTTCTGAATCTGATCACTATCATCAAAAAGTACAGTCAATGCACAAGAATTTGCCTTTAGACTACAGTCCCCAACCAATTTCCTCCTGTTCTGAGTCATGTTAGCTAAAAAACGCCAGTCCTCTGCTGTTTTAGGAAAAGACTGAGCATTTTTTTAGATTTAAAAAAAAAAAAAGGAACGAAAGTTTATGAGCTGTTTTCAAAAGATGTCTGCAGGAGGAATGAATGGGCTAAAATGCAACACAGGGAAGTGAGAAAGTAATGAGAGAAACACTCACACATTGTTGGTTTAGGTTTTGAGTTTTTTAGATGGCTCATAACTCCTTGAGACAGCAACATTTTAATATCTCATTTTTAATCATCTGTCAACTTTGGTCCTGCAATATCTCTCTCTTTTACCACGAGTCAATAAAAACTGAGGCTTTACAGAGGCTTCTTTGCAGTTATTGTTCTATCTGCTTTGCTGTAGTATCTTTAATTGTCTTATTTTCTTTCATTTTTTATTTCCTAATTGATTATTTCATTTGTATTTGAATTTCTTTAACCCTTAAACAGGCAGCGTGCACCAGGAGATACAGACTCTTTAAGGAGCATGATTGGTTAAGGTGGTTGTTTAAATGTATATGTGCCTTATATTGGTAGAATTGAAGCTTATCGTAGTTATACAATTATAAAAATCAGTTTAGAAACTAGTATTAATGACCAGAATGTATCACTTTTCTATGTTAAATAACACATTTAAGTGTTTTACCATTATCACCATTGTATGCCTTAATAAGGGCAACACATCCTGGTGGAGATACTACTCATAAAATCCAAAATATATTAAAAATATGAGTGGAAATATTTTACTTTAGGTGGAAAATGACATAATTAGTAACATCAAATTATGTTTTTTACATCTCATTTTCCATTCCTGCCTGTTTAAGGGTTAAATATCTGGCAGGTACTGCAGGCTAAAAGTATCTCAATTTTCCAGCATGTAAATTCCAGCCTATTGATTAATCTGTGTTACCATGGAAACACCTAATTCTTGCCATTATTCTGTTTTTGCTGACCTGCTGAGAATTGCTTATTGGGTCGTGGATGTGTTGATTTTTAAATGATAACATATTTTATGTAATATGATCTTAACCAGATTATTAGTTAATATTCGAGCAGATAAAAGATAATGCCATAAAAAATAAAGAAGTAAGGTAAAGTAAACACAATCAATGAAACACTACCAGTGAACAAATTACCCCCTAAAAATATCGATCACCTGTTATTTATTAGTGGGAGCAAAATTCAATTAGCGGACCTCCATCACGGCAGCCCTAATTCAAACCACACAAGGTCGAACGAGGGCGCGGCGTGTTTATCTCTAGCTGATGAAGTGCTACACGGTCTGGTTCAATGGCCGTTAGGTTCCTCCTCACCAAACCCTCCCATACCCCAGCCATCAGCCCATGACCTTTAACCTCCAGCATTAGGGCTGGCCAACATCTGGTTGGAGGCACCCTGCCGCCGCCGCTGCTGATGTGGAAAAGAGAGGGAGGAAAAGGCTGGTGGGTGGTGCTGGTCCACATAATTCACACCTTAACAGATGAAGAACGGCTTTGAAGACGGCATTTCAAAGAGCTGGTTCTGTTTGTCCGTGCCGGGGGTCAGCGGGGCGAGGGGAGTCAGAAATCATTCAAATATTATACCTTGGTTTTTATGTTGCAATACACACATCAAAAGACATCTTAACCCTCCTGTCGTCCTCCCGGGTCAAATTGACCCCGTCCCTTTTGACTGTTCCTTCTTTCCTCCCTTCCTCCCTCTTTCTTTAATTTGTCCTTTGTTCCTCCCCTCCTTCCCTCTTTCTTTGCCCCTCCTCCTTCCATACTTTGTTCCTCACTTCGTTCCTTTCTTCCTTCTCTCCTTACTTCCTGCCTCTTTTTCTCCCTCCCTCCTTTCCTCCCTTCCTTCATTCATGTCTTCCTTTCCTTCCTTCCTTCCTCTTTTCCTTCCTCCCTTCCTTTCCTCCCTTCCTTTCCTTCCTTCCTTTCCTCCCTTCCTTTCCCTTCCTTCCTCCTTTCCTTCCTCCCTCCTTAGTCCTTTACTTCCTCATTCCTTCCTTCCTTCCTTCCACCTTTCCTCCCTCTCTTCCTTCTTTCCTTCCTTCCTCCCTTCCTTTCTTCCTTCTTTCCTTCCTTCCTTACTTGACCTGAGGACAACAGGAGGGTTAAAAACTAGAAAGAGTGATACTTGACCAGTCACTCCACCAGCCCATACTTTATTTTACATTTCTCATACTGGCAGACGTTTTTTTGCTGAGAGATCTCAAACCTCTGTGGTAGCCCTGGCAAAACAGAGAAGGTAGGGTGATATAAAGGTTAAGAGGGGCTTTCCCTGCAAGTTCGAGGTCACAAGTTCAGTCTGTTACATCAGCCAGTCTTGTACATTAACAGCGCTGAGAGTCTTTGAGTGAGACGTTGAGCTCCTCCCCGAGAGCCTCTCTGGATAAGACTGTCAGCTAAATGCCTCAGATGTAAATTTCTGTGTCTTGTTAGTAGACAGCTTGACAGTCGCATTCATCTCTACCAGCTCCTTCCTCAGCTGTGGCCCACTTCTGATGACGGCCTTCTTTTTTTTTCCGCTCTCCTGCATGTAAAAAATTCCCTTCATTCACCGGCAGCTGCAGAAGAAGCCAGTCACTCTGAACGTCAAGTCCCATCTGTGCATCCCCCTCGACGAGGATGTGACCAAACAAGCGAGAGCAGAAGCACAGTGGCTTTCAACGGCGCCATATGTTTTCCATATTCACACTCTAAATCAACACTGCAAGGCAAATTGTGTTTTCGTTTGAGTCGGCGAATTATGCAACAAAAGCACATGCTGGGTATGAAAAAGAATGTGCTACCACTGATGAGAAATGCACTGTGAGAAGAAACCCCCCACCTCCAGTCACGTCTTAGAAAAATACAACTGCCTTTCACATGATTCATATTCCAAATAGGAGCACTATGCGACACTTATACAACATGACTGGGTGAAAGTTAGTTTCAAAAATCACTCTTTCAATTCTTCTACTAGGAGCACAACAACATTAAATGTATTTGTTGTTTTTTTTATGTCTAAAGGCCAAACAGTTGGAAACAATCCAGCATTTCGCACATTGGTATCTCACAAAAAAAATGATTATAAGCATTTGTGATTGAGAGCAGTGGTGTGCACAGACTTTTTGAAGGGTGGGGGCGAAAAGAAAAAAAAGGCACATACAGCATATTCTCACCACTGAAGAGGGCACCTTAGCACGCATTTTGGCTCCCAAGAGGGCAGTTTAGGGCACCTTAGCATGCGTTTTGGCTCCCAAGAGGGCACCTTAGCACACGTTTTGGCTCCCAAGAGGGCACCTTAGCACGCGTTCTGGCTCTCAAGAGGGCACCTTAGCACACGTTTTGGCTCCCAAGAGGGCACCTTAGCACGCGTTTAGGCTCTCAAGAGGGCACCTCAGCATGCGTTTTGGCTCCCAAGAGGGCACCTTAGCATGCGTTTTGGCTCCTAAGAGGGCACCTCAGCATGCGTTTTGGCTCCGAAGAGGGCACCTTAGCACGCCTTTTGGCTCTCAAGAGGGCACCTTAGCACGCGTTCTGGCTCCCAGGAGGACACTTTAGCATGCGTTTTTCAACAATTGGGCCACGAGGGGGGGGGGGGGGGGGGGGGGGTGACTGCCCTTGTGCACGCCACTGATTGAGAGTGTTGTATGTTGTTCAAATTGCAAAGCCGTTTGTGGGTTCTTATTCTATTTTAGGCTACAAAAATGAAATACTTGACTGGGTAGAGGTTGGAAAAGACATATGTGGAATGTGCAGACTTACATTACATCACCAAAAGTATGTGAGCACTGAACATTAAACACTTATGTCATTGTGACCATGAGCTTACAGCCCTTCTTTTCCCTGTGAAGGCTCTCCGCAAGATTTTTTAACTTGGCAGCAGGGATTTTCTTCCATGCACAAGACAATCCGGCTGCTGGACATAATATTGATATTACACACAGTCATGCAAAACTTGGGATTTTTTCCCCCTAAAATATCTATAAATGGCAACCACGGTATGGTTAGGGTTAGGGGAAGATCATTGCTACATTTTCCTTTTTGAGTACACAAACTAAAGTCTCCTGGACTCAAGTTTGATCATGCATATTCATCACCCCCACCCTGACCTCTTCTCCTTTATATTAGGGTCTACTTAAAACCTAGCGCACTCTCAGCATTGCAGTTTACCCAAATGTGTTGGACAAGGTGGAATTTAGGCCTCTGTGAAAGGAAGTCAAGTACTTCTATGCTAAACTGGGAAAACCATATCTCTATGGGATTGGCTTTGTGCATTGAAAACACACTATTGCAATTTTTTTTAATTGGAACAAAGAGGCCCTACCCACACTATGACAAACACGCCAAGAGCAAAAGTAGACAGTGATTTAACTTTTGAACTTTTGTCTTCCATAGAAAAGCAAATTCATCAGTATTTTCTATCAAATCACGTCCAAGTGATGAGGCCCTCTGGCTGCCAAACCAATGTCAGTCTGAAGCAAAGGAGGACTGAGTGTGAAGTTAAATCCATAGAGAGACGAGGTCAGGGTGGTTGGATGGGTCAATGAAACATTCAACTGGACCATGACCAGTTCCCAAACCATAACTAAGTGGTTATTATTGTAATCATGATGACAATGGCCTCTTAACCTTAAAGTAAATCCAATACTACAATGTTTCCCAAACCTAACCAAGTTGTTGGTGCCTAAATGTAACCAAACCTTGACCATAGCATTGTTAGATCACTAACAGAAACTGTTGTGATTCATACTGGAAAAGTTTTATTTATCCCTCCTGTTGTCCTCGAGTTAAGGAAGGAAGGGAGGGAGGAAGAAGGAAGGAAAGGAGGGAGGAAGGAAGGATGGAGGAAGGAAGAAGGAAGGAAGGGAGGAAGGAAAGGAGGGAGGGAGGAAGGAAAGGAGGAAGGAAGGAGGGAGGGAGGAAGGAAGAAGGAAGGAAAGGAAGAAGGAAGGAAGGGAGGAAGGAAAGGAGGGAGGGAGGAAGGAAGAAGGAAGGAAAGGAGGAAGGAAGGAGGGCGGAAGGAAGAAGGAATGGAGGGAGGAAAGAAGGAAGGAGGGAGGAAGGGAGGAAGGAAAGGAGGGAGGAAAGAAGGAAGGAGGGAGGAAAGAAAGAGAGAAGGAGGTAAGGAAGGAAAGGAGGGAGGAAGGAAAGAAGGAACAGACAGGGTCAATTTGACCCGGAAAGACGACACAAGGGTTAAAGAACCGTAGCTGCATTGGTTCCTTGGTCAGCAGAAATTTCACGCTCAAATATGCAGACAGGTTCATGCTGGCTGCTAAAAAAGGGATAAAGTGTATGACAGTAAGTAAAAAAGATGGCCCTGAAGTGTTTAAGTTGGCATCCTAACAAACACTTTATTCATTGACGTCCTGCAAGAAAACTCTGTAAGATCAAATTCCCGCCCCCACTTTCCATGTTTCTGAGGAAATCTTGAAGTATTTTTCATCCCTAAGAAGAGTTAGTGAGGCGATGGAGTGAGTTAGCCAAAAAAACAGACATGAGGAGGTGATAGTGGCTATGTTTGGGATTGTGAGCCAAAGGGGGGGAAGGCGTAAAGGCATGCCTGAGTGTGTGTGTGTGTGTGTGTGATTGGACTTCTGCCAAAAAGGTGTCATATTTGAAGGGTGTTCATCCCTGCACTGTTCTAACCTGCTGGAGGTGTATTATGTAACAGGACATATACACATAGAGACATAGAGAGCCACACACTTATACACTCACCTGACCCATATCACCCTGCTCTCTGAAACAGCATTTCCACTCAATTTATGCCTTGTGTCTTTAGGGGAGAGCTTAGAAAAAGAAGGGCAATCTGTGTGTGCAATTGGCCAAATGGGAAAAACAGAGAAAAAACGGAGTGTGAGAGAAACCTATGGGGGGGGGGGCACAAGAAACATGAGGGTTTTGTAATTGTCTGGTTCCTTCCTCTCAAAGCAGATCAGATTATGTTATCTGCTGTTATGTTGAAATAACCTGGCTGGTGAACAATGCATGGCAAAGAGCCACACAAATTCTGTCTGTCACAATTCTCATACTAGGTAAATCAAACATAATAGTCTTTAAATCTTCATTTAATACATGTCTGGACACCCTGAACCTGTTCAGAGACCAAGGACATTTCTTAAGTGTTTGATTTTCATACTCACTATAGCTGCCAACGGGTTAGGGTTGAAGTTATGAATCCAAATCCAGTATCCAATATGCTGATTGAGTTGGAACCTTTCAGAGTCCATTACCAGCTTTTTTATTAAAACCTGAAAAGGTGACATTCAATGAAACTAATATTATAGCAGCAAATGGCAGTGTTTATAAGAATATCAGCTTGCTTGTTTGCCAATTAGCATTAAAGCTGGAACTCATGGTAGTGTCTTTTGTTCTGCATGTATTGGAGCTATTTAAAAGTCAGCGGATTGTGAAATTCATTTGGATCATTTGGGAACCATGAATGTCGATACTAAAGTTCAAGCATTATCTTTTTTGTTACAATAGATGATTTATTTCATTGGATGACTTAAACACTTTTGAACTGCAGCTCGTGCTACATGAAAAGTTGTTAGGAATCCTCTGGGGATACTGAATGCATACCAAATTTTATGGTAATCCATCTAACTGCTGTCAAGACTTGACTCTGGACTAAAGTGGTGGCTTGATGACCAAGCAACAGAACAACTGATGCTGCCTGTTTAATAAAAAAGTAGACATATAATATATTTTGTCAGTTTTGGAGCTAAAAAAAAAACACAGATATTTGTATAACTTTGAGCCAAAACCACAATGGGGCCAGCTTTTTGAGCCCATTATAGCAGAATATCCCACATCGATTAATTTAATAAAAGCTCTTATATGAACTGTTTTTAAACATGCCAAGTTTGGTAGCTCTTCAAGAAGAAGAACTGCATAACACTTCTATCATAGTTCAAACAGCTATATCCACCATGGGTGATCCAATAAAATAGCAGATAATCTTTAGAAGTACAAATCAATCTCTAGCATTAAATATTTGACCATAAAAAAGTTCATTCAACATAGTTACGAAACTGCAGATACTTCATTTTCTAACGGCTGAAACATTAGAGCATGTTGCAATTCAGGCTACACCCCAACGAGTGATGTCACTGCAGATGTTTTGCTTTGACAGCTAATGGAAAACACCTGCTGTAACATCATTCATTAGGCTATCACTGTTTTTCCTCTAACACAAAATAGACATTATGAAAGAAGCATTAAATCACAACCAATGTGTCCATATTTTAAAAAAAGTAACCAAAAAGGAGTACTGTAACTTCTTTATCCTGCAACGCTAATGACTGTGGGTTTTATGTGTGTACTTTAAAAGGTTTATGAGACTCAAGAGATAATGACTTGAAACATCCACAATGACTATTAAATAAACCAAAAGATGGAGAGCGAGAGCGAGAGAGAGAGAGAGAGAGAAGAGAGGGCTGTTTGGCCAAAAGTTACATAACATTTCCAGGCTGGCAGAGGCCCCGGTAATAAATGCGCTCCATATCCATCACATAGTCAAATTACAGGACTAATGCCCCAGACCCATGCAGTAATAATCCTTCATGCTTTGCTCCTGGATATTCCTTTTGAAGATCAGTTACCGGTCAGCTTCAGGTCGTTACAGATCTAAAGTATCGTTTGTGTCTCTGACTTTTATCAGAACTGACCTCCAATTATAGTTAACCTCATTCCCTGATGTACACTGCTGAACTTTCTTCTCCTGACCTTTACTTTCTGCTTTGTGCAACTGAGACTGAAACATGATTTTAAAGTGGTAAACTGCTGTGTCCTCATTTTATGTAAGACTTGAAAAAAATAAAATATATATATATATATATACTGTATTCTGCAGCCTTTATAAACATGTGTTGTTGTAATTGTAATAGCCCTCTGTATTATGAGTGGATGCACGTAAAGTGTTAAATATAGGTTGTATAGTTTCTTCCCATGGGACATAATGGACATAATGGACATAATGTCTATGCATAGATAGATATTATGCCCATTATAAGCATTGAAATACTGCACTAACACAGTATTAGTGTATTGCATTTAGAGCTAAAATGATTAATTGAGTTATATTTAAACAGAACATTTCGATTTCAATTGATTGATCATCTTCTTTGGAGTCTTATTTATGGAAGCCAAGCCTTTATATGAAGTGTTCAGACAAACTTAAGTGTAATTGTAAATGTATTGTCAATAACCAGAACAACAAACAGCCGTAGATATCAAACTGAAAGAGATGAAATCATCACGTGTGGTACAGTGACAGATTTAGAAGTTTGAGTCTTTATAGCTCGGAGCACCTACTTAGTTATTATTCTCATTATTCAAAACTAACTGCAGAAGTTATATGCATCACTTTATTTGCCCCGGAGGTTTTGTTTAATTAAGTGGCATCATTTCTGTACTGTAGGTGAGAAAAAATGACATGTTCTTCATAAAAGGTGTAGTGTGTAGGATTCGGTGGCATCTTGCAAGTGAAGTTTCAGATAGTCCTCTCGGGTGTGTCCCCAAATCTCACAAAAACACAAAAGACCCTCTCTAGGGGTTGATTTTGATGTTTTTGTATTACTCTGTTATTTGCCTAAAAATGCCAATAAAGAGATTCATTAAAAAAAATAATAATAATAAAAAAAGACCTTCTCTAGAGCCAGTGTTTGATTTGTCCCTTCTGGGCTACCGTAGAAACATTATTAAGCTGATGACACACTAATGAAAACACACTTACTATTATTATATTCCATTTCTGCCAAGTCTCTTCCACCAGATGCCACTAAATTCTGCACACTGCACCTTTAATAACTGTATCTGTAATGACCAAAGTGCAGGATCTTTGTCTTGTGTCTTGTGTCTTGTGGCGTTGGCACCGAGGCAGAATGAGATGGAGCGGAGGGGGAACACTTGGCTGTGAGTCAGTAAGACATAGATCACAAAGTGGAGTGACACCTGAGCTGGTGCACATCTGGTTTGAGGAGTGAACCTTCCTCGTAGGCTACGCGTGGTTTTCATCGGGGCTACACTCTGCAGGGTTGACCCTTGCCTGTAAGGAGAAAATCCGAGGCAGCACCCCCCACCTCTCGCATCTGGAGGGGGAGAGTGGGGGCGGGGGGGGGGGGGTTTGCTCTTGTCTCCCCAGCAGGCTTGACTTGACCCACTTTCAGCCCTTACAGTTATTTTTTTTCCTCCCTCTCTTGTTCTTTTCGGTTCAGTGGCTGACTTGGCTCGCTCTAGGTTGCTGTAATGTCAAGCGAGAGCAACATGCTGTAATGTTGTAGATTTGACTTTGAGCTAATTATGCCCCTGCAGAACTATACGGAGGAGCCATGTGTTCTTCAGGGGGGAAACACACAAAGTCAGTAACAGTGTAAAAAAAGCTGTGACACAAGCTTTTAAGTAAGATAATGAAACACAATATTTTAAGTTGGACACACATTTCTGTATCAAACCTTCTGCTGGTTGTAGTTACGTCTCCTTCTGACAAGTTGATGTTGAGGAAATCTTCTCTGCCTCTCCTCAAGCTTTGGGGGGTTAATTATATCTCAGCTGAGATTTCAGAAGATTTAACCCTCCTGAAGGAAGGGAGGAAGAAGGAAGGAAAGGAGGGATGAAGGGAGGAATGAAGGAAAGGAGGGATGAAAGGAGGAAGGAAGGGAGGAAGAAGAAAGGAAAGGGAGGGACGAATGAAGGAAAGGAAGAAGGAAGGAAAGGTGGAAGGAAGGGAGGAAGAAGGAAGGAAAGGAGGGGGTGAGGAAGGAAGAATGAAGGAAGGAAGGAAAGAAGGAAGGAAGGAAGGAAGGAAGGACGGAGAAAGGAAAACAGGAAGGGAGCAAGGAAGGAAAGAAAGAGAGAAGGAGGGAGGGAGGAAGGACAGATGGAACGAATGAAGGAAGGAAGGAAGGAAACAAGGAAAGAAGGAACAGTCAAAACAGACGGGGTCAATTTGACCCGGGAGGATGACACGAAGGTTAAAGAGGCCAAAACAGGAGAACATGGTCGTCTGAAAACACAATATATAAAAAACAATCAAATAAATACTTTATTGTTGGAAATATGGATGAAAACTGGAACCAGACACAGTGACTGCCATCGCCATGACATCCCAAAAGTGTTACTATCAAATTAAAAGTCATGTTCACCCACCCTATCTGGCAGCTCGTGCTTCAGCCAGATGAGCAGATGGATTTACTAATGCTCATCAGGAAGTAGCTCCAAACTCCAAAAGGTGATTAACCCTTTATAGGACACTCATTGAAAGAAAGGGAGGAAGGAAGGAAGGATGAGAGGATGGAAGGAAGGAAGGAAGGAAGGAGGGAGGAAGGAATCCTTTCCTTCCTCCCTCCTTCCTTCCTTCCTTCCTAGGTAGGGGGGAGGAAAGAAAGAGAGAAGGAGGGAGGGAGGGAAGAAAGAAAGAAGGAAGGAAGAAGAAAGGGGGATGGAGGAAGGAAAGAAGGAAGGGAGGAGAGAAGGAGGGAGGGAGGGAGGGGGGAAAGATGGAAGGAAGGAAAGGAAGGAAGGAAGGACGGAGGAAGGAAAGAAGGAAGGGAGGAGAGAAGGAGGAAGGAAATAAGGAAGGGGAGAAAGAAGGCAGGGAGGAAGGAAAGGAAGGAAGGAAGGAAGGAAGGAAAGAAGGAAGGAAAGGAAGGAAGGATATTTTGGGATATTTACAGAAGTTACCAAATATAATTATTTGCCCAATAAATGGTTAAACATCTCTGAGTTGTGGTTATTTTAGCCTTTTTTTAAATTTATTAGTTGCAAATGTTGAAATGTTAAAACAAATAAGACTTGTTGAGTGATTTAAAAGGATACAGTAAGTCAGGCTAGTTGCTTCCCAGTTTAAAGATGGTTAGATGCAAA
Organism: Scomber japonicus; assembly: GCF_027409825.1. NCBI lineage: Eukaryota > Metazoa > Chordata > Actinopteri > Scombriformes > Scombridae > Scomber > Scomber japonicus. The sequence continues at coordinate 29,309,637 of NC_070589.1, forward strand.
CCAACTGGAAAATGAAGCAGATATATACACTCATGGTTTGACTTAATGATGATCCCACAACGGATCAAAATGTTTTTGTTCAGTGCAAATATAAGAAACAGATTTTTTAGGAATACTCTCTATTTTCTTGCACAATGTTAACCAACAAAACCATTAAAATGCTTCCTTCAATGTTGACTGTTTTCCCCCCTCGCGTCACTCTGATGAATAAACAAGCAATTTCTAAGTCTGAGAAATTTGTGAGGCGTAAAATATCTTTCTCCTTGGAAAGAGAGAAGAGACATTGAAATTGTGCTGAGGCATAAAATAAAGCAAACCCCTCTCTCTTTAACAGCTCCAAAGATCTATGAGTAATTCACCCCCCCCCCCCCCCTAACTCCCCTCCCCCCTGCTGAGCTTCTAAAAAAAAAAGCCTGGTTTCTCGTAGCTTGACACTGCATAAAATTACAGTTAATGTATGAGTCCTATTTGTCATAAGTGGAGTTTGTGTGGTCTTTCCAAAGCGGCTTCTACTAAAAAGATCTATGGCTGGAGGATTGTACTTAGCATCCAAATCACAGCGCCGCCCCAATGCAGGTGACAATGATTAATCCACTTACTGTTTTACTTTTGACCTCAGTAACACACAAACACAATGCTACACACACACACATATACACGATCACACACTCACTCAGACACTTTTCCCAGCTTGTCTGTTCAATTGCATTAATAGGTCGGGCTGTAATTTTCCAACCTTTTTATGGTTCTAGCGAGATGTGGCATTATGCACCGAGATAATCTATCAAATTAATATTTTCTTATCGCCCGTGCAACTGTGGCTTGCAGGGTTTTTAAACAGTTTCCACACATCACATGAGTTATAGGGGCACATTGGAACTTTTGTGGGCAGCAGCACAGTCCCCTCAAACCAACCCCCCCCCCCCCCCCTTCAAGAATAAAGCATACAATGGGTGTTTTATTACAGCATGTTCATTGAATTCCCAAAGCGTTTGTATCTTGTTTCATGCACATTGCACATTTCATTTTAGCTAATTGCCTTTAAGGAGGGAGACCATTCCAAACTATAAAAATGCTCTGAATTAAATTATAATTCACTGAAATATGAAACCAAAGCAGAATATGTGTTTGTTTGTTTGTTTGTTTGTTCGAGTCTTAAATCTGAAGTTGCATTTATATATTAACCTTTGTGTCGTCCTCCCGGGTCAAATTGACCCCGTCTGTTTTGACTGTTCCTTCCTTCCTTCCTGCCTGCCTGCCTTCCTTCCTTCCTTGTTTCCATCCCTCCCTCCCTCCTTCTTTCTTTCTTTCCTACCCCTACCTTTCTCCCTTCCTTCTTGTCTCCCTTCCTTCTTTCCTCTGTCCTTCTTTCCTTCCTTCCTCGTTTCTTTTCTCCCTCCCTCCTTTCTTTCCTTCCTTCCTTCCTTCCTTCCTTCCTTCCTTCCTCCCTCCTTTTCTTCCTTCTTCCTCCCTTCCTTCCTTTCCTTCCTTCTTCCTCCCTCCCTTCCTTCCGTCCATCATTCTTTCTTTCCTTCCTCCCTTCCTTCCTCCCTCCATTCCTTCCTTCTTCCTCCCTTCCTCCTTCCTTTCTTCCTTCCTTCCTTTCCTTCCTTCTTCCCTCCTTTCCTTCCTTCTTCCCTCCTTTCCCTCCTTCTTCTTCCCTTCCTTCCTTCCTTCCTTCTGTCCATCATTCCTTCTTTCCTTCCTCCCTCCTTTCCTTCCTTCTTCCTCTCTTCCTTCCTTCCTCCTTTCCTTCCTTCTTCCTCCCTTCCTTCCTTTCCTTCCTTCTTCCTCCTTTCCTCCCTTCCTTTCCTTCCTTCTTCCTCCCTCCCTTCCTTCCTTGACCCAAGGACAACAGGAGGGTTAACGGACTGAGGTTTCATACTAGTTTCATATGGATTCTAAAACAGTAGCCTTTTACTGTCCATCCTATTGAGAGACAATCAGAGTTGATAAAAATGTTAATATGGTATAATATCCCAGTCAGTATCAATCATAGCCGTGCACTTAAAGCAAGAAAGCAGTAGCGAGTAGTGCAGTGTGTGTTTGGCAGACTTTCTTTGCCCTGGATTTCACCTTTCAGGCTTACATACAGACTGCCATCCTTTATTGCTGAAGCCTGAAAAAGACACTGACTACAGACACTAGCCAGTATATTTCAGTCGTAGTTAGTGCAAAACAATACAGAGGTTTTTTTGTTGTTGTATTTTGTGCATTGGAATCCTGTAACATTGCATCAGCATATTGAAGACAGCATGCCTTAAACCAGAGGAAACCAAACGGAAAAAACATGTCTGATGTTGGTGAGACCAGCCGTCTCGAGGAAGATTTCTGTATCTTAATATTAAGAGACAGTTTGGATTCAAGTTTTGTTTTTGTGCCTGTACCCTATAGTTGCACTGCTTCCCTATAGCGCACAGCTTTCACACTTCTCCTAAAGGGACTCCCTGCAGCTCTCAGTATATTATGTGATGTTCTCTTTACTCCTTCAGGCGTTCAAAGAGTCGTACCCAGAACACAAAATGATTCCTAAATACTTCCTCTGCATAATGCATTATGGTATTTTACTGATGTGAGGCTAAGACCAATAAAGGCTTCCTACAGTAGATGATGTTTACACACTGTAATTTTCCTTTGAATGTGAGGCCTGCACACCACAAAGCCAACAATGACACATCTATATATAGATCTACAAGTTTGAAAAGGTTCAATCCGGCCCACTTTCCCTCCTGTCATCTGTCCTTCTTTCCTTCCTCCCTTTCTTACTTCTTTCCTTCTTTGTTTCCTTCCCTCCGTCCTTCCTTTCTTCCATCTTTCCTTAATTGTCTTTACCTTTCTTCCTTTCCTTCCTTCCTTCCTCCCTCCTTTCCTTCCTTCCTTGTCTTCTTTCCTTCCCTCCGTCCTCCCTTCCTTCCGTGCTTCCTTCCTTTCTTGTCTTCTTTTCCTTTCTTCCTAATCCCTTTTCCTTCCTTCCTTCCTTCCTCCCTCCCTTCCTGCCTTTTGTCTTTCCTTCCTATCACTTTTTCCTTCCTTCCTTCCTTTTGTCTTTCCTTCCCTCCTTTCTTTCCTTCCTATCACTTTTCCCTTCTTTCCATCCTTGTTTCCTTCCTTCCTCCCTTCCATCTTTTTAATGATCCGGCCCACATGAGATGAAATTTGGCTGTATGTGGCCCTTGAACAAAAATGAGTTTGACACCCCTGTTCTAGACGAGGTAGGAATTGTAAGCATGTAAAGTGGCAGTGTGACAAAAAAAAAAGTCTCTAATGAGGTTAAAGGCTTGGCCACATGGGAAAATGGCAAAGAAGAAATCCATTAGCATTTCTTTGTGTTGCTAGCTTGGTGGTGTACAGAGACTACTTACAAGGTTAGATGTGAATTATTTTAGCAAGCCAGCTAGCAATTAAACTTACTAGCCAGCCAGGAACATGCTAGCTACAATAGCTGTCAAAGCTAACTTCACCTTCGTGTCGTCCTCCCGGGTCAAATTGACCCCGTCTGTTTTGACTGTTCCTCCCTTCCTCCTTTCCTTCCTTCTGTCCTCCCTTCCTCCCTCACTCCTTCTTTCATTCCCTTCCTCCCTCCCTCCTTCTTTCCTTCCCTCCTTGTTTCTTTTCTTCCTTCCTTTCTTTCTCCCTCCCTCCTTCTTTGTTTCCTCCCTCTCTCCTACCTTCTTTCCTTCCTTCTTCCTCCCTTCCTTCCTCCTTTCCTTCCGTCTTCCTTCCTTCTGTCTGTCCTTCCTCCCTCCTTCCTTCTGTCCTTCCTTCTTCCTACCTTCCTTCCTTCTTCCTTCCTCCCTCCCTCCTTCCTTCCTTCCATTCATCCTTCTTCCTCCCTTCCTTCCTTGACTCGAGGACAACAGGAGGGTTAATAAATGTGAGTAAGCTAGGAAACTGTAACTTAATAGCTCAGTTGCTAACAGGACAGTAGCCTACATCCACACATGTTGCTTAAATGTCTAAAAAGAAATAATTTAGTGGAACAATTTAAACTGACAGAGGACGTTGAGTAAGTGGATGGAACAAAACAGCTAATAAGTTATGATAGCTTCTCAGTTTTGGACTCTCTGGCTCTCTGTTCCCTCAAAGGTCAGCACTGTCAAGATAGCGTGCCTTTGGTAAATCGTTCAAATCCATGTGTCAAAATACACTAAAGTTGGTGGGAAAGATTCACACAGCAAGAAAACCCACTGCTCTCTGTAATTCTATTTAAAATGAATTGATTTTAAGAGAGAGATCAACTCCTGTTTTACACAACCTACTGTACACTGGCTACTCTGTATCTCCCAGAATTAATTTTGAAGTCTTTATCTTAGTTTTTAAGACATTGAATAGCCTCGCCCGCTTCTTATATCATAGTATCCGTATCATTTTTATGATGCTCCACACCCTCTAAGATCCTCCGCAGCTGTTCTTATAACTGTTCCCAAGATTGCCACAAAGCCTTTGGGGATCCTGCTTTGAACCAATACACCCCAAAAATGTGGAACAGTCTCCTTTTAAATATTAGACTTGCTGACTCAGTGGACAATTTAAAATGACAACTCAAAATGTATCTTTTTAATATAGACTATAACTAGTAACTAGTCTGTTTTAATATTTTATGATTGTCTCTCATTTCTATTTAATGACTGTGTAACTGTGTAAATCTTAGCAATAAAAAACACTCATTTTCTCCCTTTTCTCTTTGTGTATGTGAATGGTTTTAAACACGATTTTTGGTGTTTGGTGTGTTCTGCTTTTTGCTGCTGAATTGTAAAACACTTGTAAAGCTGAATTTTGTGCATGAAATGTGTTATATAAATACAGTTCATTCATTCATTCAGAAGCAACTCAACCTCATAATTAAATGACAATATTCACCCTGCAAAAAAAAATGACTCATAGTAACATTTATGCCATCTCGGAGCCATAGTAGCAAATGCATAACAAATAATGATGTTTTATGGTGTGACAAGGCTGTGGTTAATGTCTGGTTTGGTTTAGGTACAGAGACCACTTGATTAGAGTTAGGGGAAAGATTGTATAGTTACAGTATAGCCTTGGTTCTCTGGGTGAAGAGACTGGATATTTCATATGTATGTGGGTATTTCTTTTAGATATACCAACTTGCCCGATCATGCCCCACAGTTTACTTATAAAGCACCTGTACTGGCATGAGATCACTGGCAGTTTGATTGAAATGTGTCTCCGAGCGACATGAAAGCTGAGACAGTCTAATCACTCATCACAGAAAATCTAAATTACATTGTAGTCAGACATTCTTTACCATATCGAGTCTCTCTCTCCAATCTGTTACATATTTCATCTGTACGGGGGAATTGTTTAGACAGCCCACAAACACAAAATATGTGACAAATGAACTAACTCAAATGTACACAACCAGGTCAAGGCCCCACAAGAGGCACAGTAGCTACTCGGGTAAGTCCACAAGACGCAAGACTGACCCATAACCATTCAGGAATGTCTGTTCAGATCAGCCCAATCTACCAATGAGTCACACCTAGCACCTGCTTCCCGAAGGAGGGGCTAGCTGCTACATTAGCTACGGTAGATTTGTGAGAGTTTGGACTGAGATGATTACCTGGCTGCTGCCGCCTTGAGTCCCTGGTGCACCCAGAAAGGCCACCTGAAACCTCTTGTGCATAGTGGCGACATTTCGCTGTCTGCTGCAGCAACTTTGTCGTATCTTGCCCGAACATAGCCAAAGGTTGCACTGGAAAGTCCCCATGCCCTTGCTGGAGCTGGAGCTGGGACTGGGACAGCCATAAGGTGATATTTAACAACCCAAAATGATGCCAAGGCTCTGCCTGCGACCTCTGTTTGATCCTTCATAACAGAAGAGAAACCTGAGGAAACCGTTTGAAGCTCACCAATAACGCCATAACTTTCCTGCAGCTGTCGGGACAGGTCACAAAGGTAAAGTATTAGCCAAATGGGTCTGTACAGCCGTAGCTCTGTGCAGCTTAGCAAGCAGGCTATCCATAATCCTGAAATTCCTGCTAAAGTGACATTGCCAAAAAAGGAGCTGAGGGGAGAAATCAGCAGAGAGGTCGGATCCATTGAAGGGAACGACCCGTGGGCAACCTGCTGACATGATGCAGACCACTTGTGTGTAGATGCAGGCGAATCTAATTGTTTGAAGACCAAGCCTTTGCAGTCAGACAAGAGGGGCACCAACACTACCCGGGCTGATCCTCCACAACCTCCCTAGACTGAGAGGTGGGTGCCATAAGGACTTCAGGGAAGTTTACACCCAGAGCCCTGGTTGCCCTTACCAGTGTCTAACCTACTTGGATTTATTTGCATCAGAGGCAGAGATATGCCAGCTTGACTGGAGAGTCCATCCTTCACACCTACTGTTAGCTGACTAAACTGTCTGCACTCAGCACCAAGCGCGTTATCTCACGAAACTGCAAGCAATATGCTCGTTTAGGGAATCCCAGCCACAGTGACCACGAGATTGCTCCCAGAATGGATCCAACTGAGTGTGTTAGCCCACGAGCCCAAAAGCAATATGCTGTTATAGAGAACTTTATATCAGGAGAAGAAAAGGGAATGATGAAGGGAAACAGCAATCCAGGTAAGCTATCCATAGACAACCCGTTGACAGACCCAAAATACAACTTTCTTAGGTAAGTGGTTTCACTCTGTAACCTGCACAAACACTTCTCATTCAACTCAGACATGGCATCATGACTCAGGTGGCTGTCAAACACATGCCAGCTCAGGTGATTTATAGGTAAAACATAGCACTTAACAAGGCATCCTGGTACGTCATAAAACAATAACTGCTTACCTTGGCATCAGAGGACAATGGAGAAATAGTTTCAATACAATAGAGAACATGATGAGACATAGTTTATACTTCTTTAGAGTTACGCAACTTTCAGCATCTTGGCAACAGTGAACACTATGATGTTACGATTTCACAAAAAAAAAAAAATCCAGACTCTCTTTTGGAAAATGTAAAGCTAACAGTGATCTCCTGCAGCAAAGTTCACTTTTTGCTCTTTATCTATCTAGATATCCACCCAATCTGCCTCCTCCAAATAAAGTAAACTCATCTCAAGTCCAGAACTGCGTTACTTTCCAAGCCTATAATTACAATGACCACTAGGTGGCATAAATGTAGCTGTGCGATATTATTTCAGCTGTTTTTTTGAACTTATTCAGTCGGACTGATTTAAAATACTGGTGTGACCTGGCCCCAAAGCTGAAATCACTCTTTGAAGCATTCATGTTTCATTCTAACATGGTTACTCTCAGATAAATGAAAATTAAGCCTAAATTAGTTAGTTGACATGCCAAACATAGCAGCACTGTGGCTAACAAATCCAGCCACGGAGGACTGCAGCTGCTTCTGGACTTGTTCATGAAATCCACTTAGCTGCAGCTGCATTATATTGAATTATTGCTGTATTTTTAATCATTATTCATAATTGTTAATTATTCAGCGTGCTTAACATCAGATGCATTCAATTTCCATTTATTCCTCAGTTTCGTCTTTGGATCTTGTTTGTCTAGCACTGCGAGCGTCCAATCGAGACATGTGTGAAGTATTACTAAATTCCAAGGGGAAGTGAAGGGAGGGCATGTTAAAATGCTTTTCAGACATAATCTACATGGTTGCAGCTGAGTAGAATGAAAATCACTACACTACCTGATTAAGGCTGATGTGTCGAGTGTATTTAAACTTATATAAATAGCTTAAAGTTGCACATTTGGAGAAAAAAAACAGACTTCTCATCCTCTTCATATCGTCCTCCTTACTATCTCCTTCCTTCCCTGCTCTCCGTGGGAGCGAGCGCCTCTCAAGCCCTTTACCCCGGCTCCGTGCCAACTGCTATTTGGCTACAGAACATTATTTGGAATTCACACGCATTTGAAGGGGACGCGGCAGGGGCAATTTCTCAGCAATCCGGGGGTGTTCTCATTGCTTGGGGAGGGAGGGGGGGGGGGGGGGGGGGGGGGCGGCGGGGAGGATTTTTTGGCTCGGCTGCTGGTAGCTCTCAGAGGGTGCACTTGGCAAATCATAGATCTTTGTGGAAAGAAATGGCAGCACAGCCACATTTGTGAATGTTCTGATTGTTACTGACTCACAACATAGCTTGGAGATCTTTAGAGTGGGGGGTGGGGGTCTTTGGCAGTATGAGGAAAGGCGAAGGGCAACTAAGGATTTTCTCCCCTTTTTCTCTTCCTCTCTGTGTATCTTATCTCTGTCCTTTCCTGGCAGAGGTGGGTCGTTAACTGGATCACAGACTGAAGACGAAAGAATGATTTCATTTAGGACGTTGGGGGCATTTTTCTGCAAGCACTGCCTGATATTGTGCAGGCCCTTGTGGGGAAGAGAGTGGGGTGGGGGTGTGTGTGGGGGGGCTACAATAGCTGCACAGTCTGACTGTTTCTCTGACAAAAGGATGTAATGTGGATGGGAGCTCTGAGGTGTGAATGAAATGCTTGTGTCATGTGTCAGATGTGTTCCAAGATAGAAAATGGAAGTCATTTAAATTTCTCTGCTGGTTTATGTCAGAATGTGACGGGCTATGTGGTGAAATTAGATCTAAAAATCATCACTTGCTCTGAAAATAAACTTCCAACTGCTCTCACTGACGAACTGACACGTAAATTTGCGCTGCGATGCAAATGTTTGGAGAAGTAAATCATAGCCTACATGAAAAACATGCGTGGACATGCATTTATTTGGTCATGTTGAAAATTGGCACAAGTCTTATGCGCATTTCTGATATCTTTGGAAAAAATAAATAGTGTATTAAAGCATTTCCATCCACTGCTGCTATGTGAAGAGGATACTTCAAGATTATACAATTATTCAAACACCATTGATCCATAATGCCATTCTATTTCCGCTACCCATATAAAAGCTGGAATTTATAGTTCTCCGAGGATAAATATTGAAATCTTTGCAGTGTACACAGACAAAAGGTGCCAAGGCTAGGATACACAGGTGGTGTTTAAGCTGCATTTTTCAGTTGTCCCCTCCCACATGCACCTGAACAGATACGCTTCTATTTTAATCAATCCAGCAGCCTAAACAGGGCGAGTAACGGCTCACATTTTACATTCGCAGTATGCATATTTTTACGCTTCAAGTCTACTTCAAATCCATTTTGCATGTGTTTGCATTTTGTTTTGTGTCCCAACTTTTGGGCAAATTTGAAATCTACATAAAAACAATTGTTGAAACACGCTTAATGTTTCTCCTATGGCACCACTGTAATATACTTTCCTCTGGAATGATTCAGGTTTAGTCCTTTCGGCTCCGGCTGGTGCAGAGCGCTGCTGCACAAATTATTACTAAGGTCAAGAGACGTGAACATAAACCCTTCCTGCTATAGCCACCTTGCCCTGGCTCCCTGTTAGGTTTTTGTATTGATTTTAAAATTTTACTACTGACTTTAAAAGCTTTAAATAGCTTTGTGCCAAAATTCATTACTGACCTGTTAACCCCTTGCGAGCCTGCACGGCTGGAGGCAGCAGTGAACTAAGTGACAGCTATGAGCCCTCTGCCACCAGAAGGATGCAAACAAAATAAAAATTTGCAATTATAAGAAACTGTTGCCAAGTTTAAATTAAGCTGTCTGGCCCCAGGAGTATAAGGAGCAGAAGAGGGAACAATTGCAGAGGAAAGGACGAAAAGGAGGGGGTGTTGAGTAAGGGAGGACGAGCGAGCAGGATGAGGAGTAAAGGAGGATGTGTGAAGGGAGAAGGAGACGGGGGGGCTGGGGGGGGGGGGCGGCACAGGGCTGCTGTGTGAAGCCTCGCTGTGTCTTCCTGTAAGAATGCACCCTCTGAACTGGATGACACATATAGACAAAACAATCTGTGTGTGTGACACAAGACAGTTAAATGGATTCTTTGTAGTAGTAATGTGTGTGTGTGTGTGTGTGTGTGTGTGTGTGTGTGTGTGTGTTAAACAAGAACGGCAGCATGAGAGAAAAATAGCTGCATAGTGTTTTGGGCCACTTCAAACTAATTCTGGTGTGTTTCCAATTTGGCTCAGTTCATTTAGGCTGGTGTTGACCTCCGTCATTCAAATTCTGGTTTACAGACAAAACAAAAGACCACCTGATGTGGTTTTTGATCCTCTTCCAAGCCAAATCTGGTGCAGTTTGTTGGTGGACCAGCCACAGGATTGTGTAATAGTAGACGTGTGACATTATTAACTCGTCATCTGCTGATCCTGCTAACTGTCACGGTTAGCACAATCTTCCCATATTATTATACAAGATTATTAGGTAACCATGGCAACACGTACTGTACGTATGCAAACGACTACAGGGATTTTCTCCTGGTGCATTATGAAGTGAGAAGGAGTTAGAAGCGTGTTGTATTCTCTACTTTTTGACATCTCCCCCCATTAAAAAGTGAGAGGAAGTTACCACACAGCAGCTATTCCTCATCTCCAGTAATATTACAGTACAAGCTGTCAATCATTAGAGATGACAGATGAGGTCCAGTTGCTTTCTTGGCTAATGACGCTCACAACCACCTTGTTTCTTCATGAGCACTTTGCAACCAACAAAGATGATAAACGTGCTCATTATGCACAATAATGTTCAGCGTGACTTGGAGTCAGTCAGAAGAATAACCTTTGAATTGATTGACTTATGAATTGATGGACTAACAGAGGAATTGATTTTCCTCCGACGATCCATGTAGCTCTGATTATGCACGGTTGACACTCGCTAAAACTGTGCAATGAATGAGTTGATACGACCTCATGTTTACTCCTCTTGCTTCATTTGTCAGCGTGAACACGAAATGAGCCAGACGTAAAAGGAAACAATGCATCAGTCTTTTAATTTATCCAAACCAAATGAACCGAGCCACAGGTGTGAAAGCGACAGCCGGTGTTAGCGGACTGAAACTGCTGATTTTTTGATATCATACATTAGATAATCATCATGCCAAAATCAGGGTTCAGCATTTTGTCCATTTATAAAAGGCCAGTGTTTGTTCTACGAGGGGCAGAATATCCTCCCTGCCACATATAAACACACACACACACACACACACACACTCCCATGAGATGTTAGTGCGGCTACACAAGTGCTCGCATCTGTGCAAGACTGAGCAGGTTACACTCAGCATGTCCTCCAAACACCAAACAAAAGTGTCTAAAGTGGCAAAACGGGGGCTGAAACCATGCAATTTTGATGAAACACATCTTCACGACCCAATGCTTTCTTTTAGCATCGCTCCTGGTGATTTTGTGGATGATACACACTGAATGAGAATGGAGCAGTGAGTACATGTCGCTCTGTGTTTGTGGTGCTAAGTCATTCTTTTGGCTTGTCCCCCCCCCCATTCCCCCTATTCCCCCCCCCATTCCCCACTCCCCTCTCCCCTTTTGAATGATTCCACTGAAGCAATGGAGGCATTGTGTCAAAAAAGCAGGCCGGATATGGGCCCTTGTGTCAGCCGATGCACCAGCCACAGGCTTGTGTGTTTGTTTGTGTGTGTGTGTGTGTGTGTGTGTGTGTGTGTGTGTGTATGTGAGAGAGAGAGAGGCAGAGGATGATTTTGTTGTTGACACAGCCACAATGAGAGAAGCCTCAAGTTGTGTTTTTCTTTATAAAGCACATGGGAACAGCGTGATTGTGTAGCCCATATCATAACTGAAAGCGATATGTTTCTAGATAAATAAAGGTATTATACTGACCCATTAAAGTACACTGCCGGATTAAATTAGCCACTAAGAGTCCTCTTTACAGTGAAGCATTTTTAAAACTATTTTTTCATATTTATTTAATTGAAAAGAAATGAAAGTCAATTTACTGTGAAGTGCATTTGTGAGCTCATCATACAAAGGAGGATCAAACAAAACATTTAATTTCCCATTTCATACAAACTACAGAGCAGATTATGCTCTTATTCTGCTGCCATTCATCCTATTTCTATCCCTATTTCTATGGCTGGGAACAGTATTTTTAATAATACTAGCATTGTGACGCTAACAGTTATAGTATTAGTAGCAGGAGCAATAGAAATACTGGTAAAACTTTACATTTCCCAATTTTAGCATTTATAAGCACTCTATTAACCCTTAAACAGGCAACATACAACAGGCAATACAACTCATAAAATCCAAAATATTTTTTAAATTCTTTGTGGAAATGTTTTCTTAGGTGAAAATGAGATAACTAGTCACATCAAAGTAAATAAAAAGAACAATTAACTCATTTTCAGCTCCTGCCTTTGTATGGGTAAAGAGTTAATAGATTAATTATTGAGCTAATACACTATGATATACTTGTACGCCAGTGTTTCCCACACATTCATTTATTCGTGGTGGCCCGCCCACGGACGTAAACAAAACAGTCACGTGTCCCACAGATGCGCGTGTAGGTCCGGAAATGACGTAACAGGGACCGTTATGGTTTGTTCCGTGTGTGTAACGTTACGTGTTGGACTAAATACATGGACATATTGAGGAAAGTATTTCGATTTTATGGAAACGGATTTCATATTTCACAAGAATGGATACTTGGCGAGCTGTACAGAAAGTCCTGAGTCATAAGATGATCGTTGTGGATAAAGGGAAGACTTTGAAGGTATGTAGCATTATAGCTGTTCTTACTTTAGCTGTGTGGCTAGCCGAGCTAACCGCTAAAACTTTAACGGCTGTGCGCAAACATGTAATTCGTGAGAGGTCTTGAATGAATCAGGGCAATCTAAGCTTTCTAACAATGTATGGCATGAATATATATGTTTAAGGGTTGGTGTTTAAAACATTCAGAAGTTTCGTGCCTACCTCCCAACCTCCGACCCGTCCCGTAGGCGGAACAGCGTGTTTTAAGTGTCTGCAGTTCCGGTCCTTCATGTTGGCTGAAACAGACAAGTCACCCTCAAACATGCATATTGAAGTTTGGCCTGCAGTTAGTCTTCCCTAATGTTTATGTGGCTTTGAGGATGTTCCTCACGTTGCTGGTGACAAACTGTGAGGGGGAGCGCTCATTTTCTCATTTGGGGAGAATCAAAAATGAGCCTGAAGTCCTTTTATCATTACTGGCTATAGAGTCTGAACCTGTCAGAGACCTGGACTTTAGCGATGCTGTGGAGGAGTTTGCTAGGAGAAAGGTCATTGCATAAGGGAGCTACTCTAATGTGTGTGTGTGTTGTTAATGTGCATTGTGTTTTTTATGACTCAGAAAACATTTGTTGTTGGGATGTTTGATATTGTGGAGATTCTAAAAACAGGTTGTTTGCTATTCTTTGAAGTGTTTCTGCATATTTGAGTGTATAATAATTTTTGATAATACACACACACAGACACACACTCACACACACACACACACTGCATGTGCTGAGAGTCTTGTGTTGAATTTATCAGTCAGTAAACTAGTTGTCTGTTGTATTGGTGCACATACAAGTGTGTGTGTGTGTGTGTGTGTGTGTGTGTGTGTGTGTGTGTGTGTGTGAGGGCCTCTAAGAGTCTGGGCCAAGGGTCTCTGAATTCTTAATCCAGCCTTGGCTATCTGTATGTCTACTTATCAATATATCTAATCTGTATATAAATATGTACATAAAGTGTTGTAGTTCTATTCAACCCCCCCCCCCCCCCCCCCCCCCCCGTGGGAAACACTGTAAGCAGATATATGTGAATATATGAACCTTTCATAATTGGACGATGGTATATAACACAATAAATACAGTTGTTATAATATAAAAAATGTCATCATAGAAGTTAAAATGACTGACAGATATTGTACATTAGTAAACACTTACAACTATATTTTAGTGTGTTATTTAAATGTATTAAGTGGTTGTATATTGCTTATGAGTGAGAAATAAGAGACCTTTCCATCACCCTTTTAGATGAGAGGTGACCAGAATTAAGATAAAGCAGTACAGCATGTAGCAAAAAAAAAAACCCAACATGACTTCATCACTTCACAGCCAAAGATCTAACTTAAATTATGTGTGAAATCAGTCAGAAACACCTTACAATCAAATGTGATGTTGCTTCTTGATTGTGCCTCCAGTCCAGTATTTATGTGTGAGTGTTGCCAGTGCCAGTTTGAATCATCTACTGATTAAAAGTGCCTGTTTGAAAAAAAAAATCACAATTGTATCATAAAATATGACGGCAGCACCACAAACCTTGATAAGAAACGACGTACAGTAGATGCTGATGGTAAAGTATCCAGCACAAACTGTCAATCTGAGGCGAGTAATGCTGGAGACGCTGGTTAATGCTACTTCAAACCTCTGTATAGTTGAAGGAAAAGCTGTTTCACTTCTGCACACATAGCTTGGTATTTCAGTGAAAATGACAATCTCCTTAACAACTACTTGGCTAAGAAGTGCTTCACTGCCCATGTTTACTTTTGTTGGTGTGGCAAGAGTCAGAAAAACATTGAGAAATATTGATGTTCCTTCTCTGACTGAAAACTGATGTCTAGATACACCCAACGCAGTCATGTAACCTCAGGGCATTGGATGTTTTGAGTCTGTAACCCTCCTGTTGTCCTCGAGTCAAGGAAGGAAGGGTGGAAGGAAAGGAGGAGGAAGAAGGATGGAAGGGAGGAAGGAAGGAAGGAAGAAGGAAGGAAAGGAGGGAAAGGAAGAAGGAGGAAGAAGGAAGGATGGAGGAAGGGAGGAAGGAATGGAGGAAGATGGAAAGATGGAAGGAAGAAAGGGAGGGGGGAAGATGGAATGATGGAAGGGAGGAAGATGGAAGGAAGGGAGGCAGGCAGGAAGATGGAAGGAAGGGAGGAAGAAGGAATGAAGGAAGGAAGAAAGAAAGGAAGGAAGAGAGGGAGGAAGATGGAAGGAAGGGAGGGAGGAAGGAAGGGAGGGAGGAAGGAAGGAAGGGAGGCAGGAAGATGGAAGGAAGGGAGGAAGAAGGAATGAAGGAAGAAAGAAAGGAAGGAAGGGAGGGAGGAAGATGGAAGGAAGGGAGGGAGGAAGGAAGGAAAGAAAGGAGGAAGGGAGGAAGATGGAAAGATGGATGGAGGGAGGACAGACGGAAGGAAAGAAATCAAATATCAAACTAAATGAGCAGTGGAGTGAACGGCATTGTATCAAAACTGCATTGAATCACAGTGAACTGTATTGTTACTGTACTACTAGTGTTAGTATTTAGCTGAACTTCACAGTATTAGCAGCTGTAGTATCGTAGTGCTAATCTTTCTGTATTCCTGCAGTAACTTAGAGATTTCCTTTGGGGATCAGCAGAGTATCACAATGAAGACAGAAACTGGTGTTTTGATTTCCGTTGGAAAACCCCAAGCTACTGCTGCAGCTAGACTCCAGACAAACACCGCTAGTCTGGACAAACACTAACACAGTCCTTTAATAAGATCTCCAAATAAAGCACAACAGCATATATAGGAGTCCTGTCCATACCTCGATATTGCGGCTATGCTATGGAAACACTGACGTATTAACCTCAGCCTTATTGAGCCCTACTCCTGCACCGGCCAGTCCACATGTTCAATCAATGTTGGACACATCACGACCAGCGCACCATTCATTACCAGACATTATAAGTAACGCTATACCCTCGGCTTTAAACATGGTCATCGACCTGGGGGCCAGTTAATGATAGAAAAATGATATCATTTGCAGCAATGTTCCTTTTGTAAGCTGACCCCGAAAACCACACGGGGGTCTCTTCATCTTGACCACGTCGGCTATCGATTTCCACTGAGGATAATGACTTTTTATGTCTGTAATATATGAGGGGATGTTTGATATAGGCTGATCTGTTTGCTCACTGTGGCCCACTTTCATTGCCATTGTCAGGGGAGTCATACTCTGGAAAGCTAGAAGCCGTATATATCAATAGACACTCTGTGGACATTGCTTAGCAGGCTTTTTCCTCTCATTTTAGTGAGCAGCTTACATATCTGAGGGCTGGCTCTGTTTCCAGCCACATTCAATGCACAATATTTGAGCTGGTTGAGGTATAATGTACAATTTATCTTAGCCATGTGTATTTTTGTTAATCACATAGTATTAATAACATTAAAAGGTGTTTTTTTATTATTTATCCCGACATCATAATTAGAAGTCCTCACTTTGTACTGTTGAAGCTGCAATAGCAAATACTTAGTTTGTTTAATTACTTTCTTGTGGTAACTTGCAATCATAATTTCTATAGTGAGGTAACTGTGATAAGGAAATACTGAAATAGCAATAATTAGTTTTTTGTTTCTTTGTCATGTAGTAATCACTTGTGTATTCAGAGTTCATGATTATTCTCTTGCATTTGTGTATAAAACAGAACCAATGTGGAAGTCTACCATCATTCCTTTAGACGCATAATATAGGAAGGAAGAAAGGAAAGAAAGGAGGAAGGGAGGGAGGGAGGAAGGAAGGAAGGTAGGTAGGAAGGAAGAAGGGAGGAAAGGAGGGAAGGACGGAAGGAAAGAAAGGAGGAAGGGAGGGAGGAAGATGGAAGGAAGGAAGGAAGGAAGGAAGTAAGAAATAAATTAAGGAAGGAAAGAAAGGAGTGAAAGAAAGAAGGGAGGAAGAAGGAAGGAAGGAAGGAATGAAAGGAAGGGAGGAAGAAGGGAGGAAAGGAGGATGGAGGAAGGAAGGAAAGAAAGAAGGGAGGAAGACGGAAGGAAGGAAGATGGAAGGATGAAAGGAAGGAAGAAGGAAGGAAGGGAGGAAGGAAAGGAGGGAGGGAAGGGAGGAAGAAGGAAGGGAGGGAGGGAGGAGGGAAGGAAGGAAGGAAGGAAGAAAGAAAGAAAGAAAGAAAGAAAGAAAGAAAGAAAGAAAGGAAGGGAAGGAAGGAAGGAAGGAAGGAAGGAAGGAAGAAAGAAAGAAAGACAGAAAGATAGAAAGTCAAATCTAATACAATCCAGTCATAAAAAACAAATTTATTGCCAATTATAGATTTGGGATTTGACAGAGATTAAGACGATTTGCTCAGTTACATCTGATATTGTATTTTTTTCCCGTGCAATATCCTCCATCAATAAGAAAAGTAATGATTCCAGGGACGGAGGGTTTGTTCCATCTATTGTCTGGGTGCTGTGGTTCTGACCTTTGACCCCTTCCCTATCGGTTGCTTGTTATGTTGCTGATCCAGGAAATGAATCTTATTCCAGTATTTGAGCAGCTGTGGATAAGAAAGTTATACTGAATGAATGAATGAATGAATGAGCTGATATGTGAAGGGTAAGAAAATATTAGCAGTCAATCAAATGTCCACATTGTTTAAAATGTAAAGAAAAAGAAAGATATGAAAGAAATGCTTCTTTGCCACGTATAGGGATATTTACTTTAGTACATATCTCGATCAATACAATGAATGAAGGAAGGAAGGAATAAAGGGAGGAAGGAATAAAGGGAGGAAGAAGGAAGGGAAGGAAGGAAGAAGGAAGGAAAGGAAGGAAAGAAGGGAGGAAGAAGGAAGGGAAGGAAGGAAAGAAAGAAGGGAGGAAGAAGGAAGGAAAGGAAGGAAAGAAGGGAGGAGGATGGAAGGGAGGAAGAAGGAAGGAAAGGAGGGAAAGAGGGAAGGAAGGAAAGAAAGAAGGGAGGAGTATGAAAGGAAGGAAGGAAGAAAGGAAGGGAGGAAGAAGGAAGGAATAGAGGGGAGGAAAGGAGGGAGGAAGGAAGGAAGGAAGGAAGGAAGGCAATAATCATAATCATGATTGGTCAAAATTGAAATCATGATTATTAAAATGATTTTTTTAAACTTTATTGGACATTTCTTGTCCATTCGGCTTAATTAATTTTCTCTCCCAGCAGCAGCCTTTTATCTGCCGCTTAACGCAACACACAGCAGAAAATGTGCAGAGATATTAGAGCTGAGCAGGTTACCATGACGACAGTTCACACATCACTTCCTGGTTTTTTAATAATTAGTCAGTAAACTCAGCATCGTCTGACGCAGGCTGGAAACTCTGCACTTTTATTTACAGTTAAAACATTTTGCCGTGTGTTTCAGCTTCAAACTAACGAAGATGCGGTGGCTTCCTGTCTAAGCTTTTCAAAATAAAGTGCATTGTCTGACGCAGGCTGGAAACTCTGTACTTTTATTTACAGTTAAAACATTTTGCCGTGTTTTTCAGCTTCTGTTAAACTAACGGAACTGCGGCAGCTTCCTGTCTAAGCTTTTCAAAATAAAACCTTTGTTATTGAGCACTATCTCATTATTATTAAAAATCGTTTCCCCTCGATTTTATTAGTTTTGAGATCGTTTGGCCCCTAAATCGTAATCACGATCACATTTCGATTAATTGAGCAGCCTTAGAATAAAGGCTGTTCTTTAAGGAGAATGTTGTTATTATATATTCCCATATCTAAAGGCGACCTCAACATTTTAAGCATCACAGACACTCTCTCTCGCTCTCGTCTGAGTTGCAGCTTGAAAGACAACTACTTAGGAAATAAGTCAAAGCAACAGTATCTAATGACGGTAATAACAATTACAAAGCAGCTTAAACAGCCCCTGTGAGAGAGCCTTATTTGACATTGACCTATTAGACACAGTTTGGAGGCAGCGCGATGTCCTGCAGCATGCACGAGGTCATGCGGTTGAGACCTTTTTTGAAAGGGCATCTAGGAAAATGAGGCTTGCCTGGGTGAGCGGAGAGAAATTAGCTCAGGCAGCATATGGATAATGACCCTGCAGTCTGGCTCACTACCCACACTCCAACAAGAAGAGAGAGAGAGATAGAGAAAGAAACCCACACACACAACACACACCCCTCCCTCTCAGGGTTAATGGACGCATAGATTTTTTTTTTTTTTTTTTTTTGCCTTCCAATTTATCTCATTCTTATTGGCATTACCCTTTTGCCTCCGTGCTCCAGCAGGGAGGAGGGGGAGGCCGAGCGAAACACGAGACAGTAATGAGATTTCGCAGACGTTGCACCATGTAGAATTTTCTGATGATCATATTACATTTTGTCAATAACCAACAGAATGTATTAAATCAAGCCTTCGTGGCGCAGCATTGGATTGAGTGGCGTGATTATATATTGCGTCTGACCCACTTTTTTGTTAAAGTGGAGGTATACGCTTTTAACCCCCCCTTTTTTTTTCTTTTCTCCAATCAACCCATGAGATTAGACAGTCACTCAAGTTTCACTCAGTAATATCATCTCGTCTATGAGGATAATATGGCAAAGACAGAAAGACAGAGAGGCATATGTTTTTCAAATCTCCTCTGGCTTTGGGGAAAAAAAAGCATATAGGAAAAAGATAAGCTGGCATCATTTTATTGGCTTTTCATTCCTCAGAAATATTAGAATTTATTTCCTCAAACTAAATAATGAATGTTTTATACTACCTCATATTATAAAGGCATGTCCATCAGTTTGTACTGTTTGAATTGGCAAAGCAGAAAGCCAGATCAGTAAGCTTGTTTAAAAGTTGTGATTAGTTGGATGTTGGATGTTGGATGTTAGGATTGTGTGAAACAAGCAGACGGCAAAAATAATTAAAACAAAATAAACCAAACTCTCTAATACTGACTTTAAAAAGATAAACTTGACTAATCACTCTGTCGAGCCCGGCGGATAACGACCGGTTGACAGAAGCTCCGGCTCCTCAGGCTCCGGTTCAAATGAGGTAAACTTTGCTGAATAAGAGACTCTTCAAACTCAAATGCAGCAAACTGACTTGACTTTCAGTCATATTTTTTAAGAGAGAGAGAGAGTGGAGGAAATCAGAGGCAGAGAGAGAACAGCTTCATGAGAGACATTTCCTACAGAGGAAGTCTGACTGTGTATTCTTTCACCTTATTATATTCAAGAAAATGTGACTCTTAGAGAGATTTTACAATGTCTTCTTCCCTGTCAATGTGCCAGGGGTTTGGATGAAGTGTGTGTTAGATAAGAAAGATACTGTTTAAGGTAAGGCAAAGATTTTGGTTCTGGTTAAACAATAAAAAAAAGTTTTACCAGTAAGTTAAAGCGATGGTTCGGCATAATTTCGACCTAGCATCATATGCACCATGAGGTCTATCTAATATAAAATAGTGGAGTTAGCTTAGCACAGGCGCTAATGGGACCACCAGTGTATCTGGTAAATGACCCCACTAATAATGTCTGGACTGTTATCAAACTTCTACAGTAGTACAAATAAGGTCTTTACTCATAAATCGATGTATTGGAAAGTTTATAAGTACACCAGGAGTTTATTAAAATAAACACTTACCAAACATCGGCGAAATACCGCGAGATCACGCACGGATCTTTTAGATGTGCTGTGCGGGTGTCTCGCGATATATTGATAATGTTCCTCTTGCATAAAAGACAAAAACGATATGTTTAAAGTTTCTAACCAACTCACAAAACCTTTCCTCAAAAAGTTCCTCCATGGTTATTTCTTCTTCGTGTCTCACTAGAGTTACGTATCGAGTAGTGACAGCAACACTGCCCCCCATGGTTTCCGGTGGTACTGCTCCGTTTGGTCCGTATCCGTAAGCTTTATGGAAACGTGCAGAAATACGGACGAAATGAACGCAGAGCACGGACAGAAGGCTCCGTCTGTATCTGTATCCATATTTAACATTGAGCATAAATGGGCCTTAAGGAGAGCAGCAAAGTAAGAACCTCCATATTTTTACCATGCATATAACAATAAACTTCTTGTATCTTGCATTTTCCTCTGCACACTTCACTTTCTAGCTTTTTCCTCTGCATGTTTCTTAAATACAAGTATGATATATTAAATATAATCATAGACCTTGAGGGTAAGTCAAATCATTTTTTTAGTAGATGCATCGCTCAGAGTGAACCTCCTACTCTACTGTTTCTGCCTTTCTGTGGACTTTTACTGCCTACGTGCCTCCAAACTTTGCTTTAACACAACTTTAAACTTTCTGAAAAAAGCTCAGGCATGACATGTAAAGGATTTTTTATCAAACCAATAATTACAATAACATAAAACAGCTTATGTTTTTATCATATATAAAGGATATAATTCCCCTACTCTACTTGTACTGTATAGTGCTTTCAAACTACCTGACTGCTGGCTGCTTTGAGGCCTGGCAGTCATTCAACCCCCCCCCCTTCTCACCCCTCCGCCCCCCCCCCCCCCCCCCCCCCCCTCTATATCTATCACATACCAGACACTGAAATAAGCAGGTAATATCTAGTGGCTTTTCACAGGCACATTACTGCAATAATTGTGGAGTGCCATGTGTTGTTGACTGGAGTGCTGGAGTGTTGTTCTGCTCATATTGCTCTCTGCTCCCTGCAATTTGACAAAGCCACTTAGGCTCCTGCATGTTCACAGTCATTTCCACTTGGCCTGGAGTGGATTTAAAGCCACTGGAAACTAAGTGTGCAAGGGTGACATCATCTCGCTGCTTGTGTGTGTGTGTGTGTGTGTGTGTGTGTGTGTGTTTCTCCTCAGTCCCCGAAAGTGGGATTTTTGTGCCTGTTTGTGTGTGAAATATTGTGATGACTGTGTGTGTGTGTGTGTATGTGTGTGTGTGTGTGTGTGTGTGTGTGTGTGTGTGCGTAACATGGTGAGGGCCCAGAGATTTTTTTATAGAGCCCCGGCTCTTTAGGTGTGTAAATTCAGTGGCCTACTCCATGACATCATGACGGATGAGTTAATCATATCAAAGTTTCATTGGATGAGTCACATGGGTGTTAAAACCTGCTGGGATTCCCACTCTGAAGGTGGCACAGTGTGTTATATATATTTGGTCTAGATTTATTTGAAAGGGGGGATGAAAAAATAAAAAATCAGCCCACTCTTTTAAAAGCAAGCTTACTGGAAAGGAAAGGCGAAATAATGTTTTTCTTTTTGAATTTGATATTTGGCATGAATATATTTGTGTATATTTGTGAGTTAAATGTAAATTAAAACCTCTGATCTTCTTTATTTCTACAAAATATAACATAATTAAACCTGCATTAGAAAGTAAGACAATAATTTACATTATTAGACTAAAAAACTGTTTTCTGAAATATGGCCAGCTATTTATTTCAGTACCTATGTGTTTTTTTTTATATAACGTATTTCGGAGGAAGGAAGGAAAAGGAAAAAAGAGGGATGAAGGAAGGAAGGAAGGAAGAAGGAAGGAAGGAAGGGAGGGGGTGAGGAAGGAAAAGAGGAAGGGAGCAAGGAAGGAAAGAAGCTCAGAGGAAAGAGGGAAGGGATGAAGGGAAGGAAGGAAGGAAAGAAAGAGAAGGAGGAAGGAAAGAAGGGATGAAGGAAGGAAGGGAGAAAGGAGGAAGAAGGAAGGAAAGGAAGGGGTGAGGAAGGGAGGAAGAAAGGGAGGAAAGGAAAGAAGGAAGGATGGAGGAAAGAAGGAAGGAAAGAAGGAAAGAGACAGGAAAAGAGGAAGGGAAGGAAAGAAGGAAGGAAAGAAAGAGAGAAGGGAGGAAAGAAGGAACAATCAAAACAGATGGGGTCAATTTGACCTGGCAGGACGACACAAAGGTTAAATAAAATAAATAAAATATAATAAAATAATAAATAAATAAAAAATAAAATAAAATATATAAATAAATTAAGTGTGAGCGATATGAGAGTATGTAAACCACGTTGATGTAAGTTGCAGACAGTTGCTGTTGTCAGGTGTGTCTGCTGTTGGTCTCCATGTACATTAGTTTATGCAGCCACCAGGAGACCCATTCACTGTTAATTGGAAAGTGAACATATTGCGGAGCATTACATCATATAACGGAGGTTATTGCCGGACTGCGTTAACATAATTGCAAAAGGGGCTCTTCCATATTGAACACGGAGACTTGGCAGAAGGCAGGAGTGAGGTTGAGATTACGTTTAAGGGAAAATGTGATCTAGGTACAGGTTGTTGAGTTTCGGGATGGAGGAGGGTTTTTTTTTTTTAAGGAACTGTCTCAAAAACAGACCTTTGTGTCGTTGTCTGTTTTGACTGTTCCTTCTTTCCTCCCTTCCTTCCTTCCTTATTTCCTTTCCTACCTCCCTTCCTTCCATCCTTCTTTCCTTCCTTCCTTCCCTCCTTCCTTCCCTCTGTCCTTCCTCCCTTCCTTTCTTCCTTCCTTCTTTCTGTCCTTCTTTCCTTCCTTCCTTATTTCCTTTCCTTCCTCCCTTCCTTCTGGCCTTCTTTCCTTCCCTCCTTCCTACCTTCCTTCCTTATTTCCTTTCCTTCCTCCCTTCCTTCTGTCCTTCTTTCCTTCCCTCCTTCCTTCCTTCCTTCCTTATTTCCTTTCCTTCTTCCCTTCCTTCTGTCCTCCTTTCCTTCCTTCCTTCCTCCCTTCCTTCTGTCCTCCTTTCCTTCCTTCCTTCCTCCCCTCCTTCTGTCCTTCTTTCCTTCCGTCCCTCCCTCCTTCTTTCCTTGCTACCTTCCTCCCCTCCTTCCCTGCCTCCTACCTTCCTTCCTCTCTTCCTTTCCTCCCTCCTTTCCTTCCTTCTTCCTCCCTTCCTTGACTTGAGGACAACAGGAGGGTTAGGGAGATCTCGAGGGGGTTCATATTCCAAATCTTCCTTGTTTTATATAATTATATTTTAGTAAACTAATCTGTTTTCTGATTTAATTTACGATTGAATTAACTAATTTAATTTGCCGTTAATGCTGCAAGCTCTTAAAATAGTACTCCACTGATTAAGCATTGCACTTAAATAACATTGTCAGATTTACGATGAACTGTTAAAAAAGAAAAAGAAAAAAGAAAAAGGAAAAAAATCAGCACAGCAGAAGCAGAGATATCATCCATTTCATTCCACACATTTTTTATTCCTTTTCTTCCTTTGCACAACTTGGTCCCTGAGTTACCCACAATGCCCGTCACCAGCAGTGCAGTTGGAGACTCGGGATGCTGCTAGCCTCAATAGAAGATGAGGAGCGGACTACGGCTCTCTGATAACCTCCCTTCTTTCTAATTCAACACCCCCAATTTCCCTTTTTCAAACGCTGCCACCGACTCAATTGACATCACTTGAGGCAATTTATCAGATTTTCACATCGCAGCGTCTGGGAGTGAAGTTCCTCTTTGATGCAAACTCCACCAACCATTCATCATGTGAGCCATAGTAGCACAGGTAATTCCTCCACTCCAGAGAACAACGTTGTTTTTTTTGTTTTTTATACCTTGGATTAATATTAGATTAAAATTAAATGATTATAAAAGCAAACCTGGACTAGTTACAATAACATCTAAAGCAGGGATGTCAAACATGTGGCCCGTGGGCCAGATCCGGCCCGCCGAGGTGTCTGATCAGGCCCACTTTCCTTATTCCTCCCTTCCTTCCTTTCTGTCTTCTTTTTTCTTTCTTTCTTTCTTATTTTCCTTCCTTCCTTCCTTCCTTTTTCTTCCTTCCTTCCTTGCTGTCTTATTTTTCTTCCTTCTTTCCTTCCTTCCTTCCTTCCTTCCTTGCTGTCTTCTTTTTCTTCCTTCTTTCCTTCCGTCCTGTCTTATTTTTCTTCCTTCCTTCCTTCCTTCCTTCCTGTCTTATTTTCCTTCCTTCTTTCCTGTCTTCTTTTTCTTTCTTTCTTTCTTTCTTTCTTCCTTTCTTCCTTTCTTCCTTCCTTCCTTCCTTCCTCCTTGTCTTCTTTTTCTTCCTTCTTTCCTTCCTTCCTATCTTATTTTGCCTTCCTTCCTTCCTTCCTTCCTTCCGGTCTTATTTTCCTTCCTTCCTTCCTTCCTTCCTTCCTTCCATCTTTTTAATGATCCGGCCCACATGAGATTAAATTACATTATGTGGCCCTTGAATGAAAATGAGTTTGACACCCATGATCTAAAGTTTCTGAATGCTTTATGAAAGGGGAAATCATCATACTATTGGTTACACCGCTAGTACAATGCTCTCTGTTAGAAAGTCTCCATTAGTTCAGCGTCAATCTTTAAACACAGTTTGTAGCTGAAAATAGAGTAATCTACAAAACCAATTTTTGTACCAACTGGTGGGTTTTGTGGAGATGGAAGACAATAACATCAATCTCATATCCAGATTGCATCCAAATTTACATTTCCACCTGGTGTGCAGTCTGCTTTTCTCAACATTATAAACATATTGACATCCATTGGGATTTTATCTTTTTTTTTTTTTTTTCAAGGATTATCACAAAAGTTACTTCCTCTAAAACTTATGTGTTTTATGTGATAGTAGATAGAATAGACTGACTTGCTCCCAATAATCCAGGGATTTTATGTACTTGTCTCTGAAACTAGTTATCATGTATTCCCACTATATTTTATGGTAAGAGAGTGCAAGATCTGGTATTGCGAAAACCATAGACTGTATAAAAGAAATGGACGTAACCTCTGTGACGTCACCCATTGGTTTGTGGACTGCTGCTCGGAAGCCAATAGTTTCGAATCTAGGCAGCGCCATCTTGAAAATTTCAGGTGCATGCTGGGAAAAATAAAAACACGGATTCTACTTATATGGGCATGAGGCGGGGTCATGGGCGGAGCTGGGAGGTTGCTATGGTTGCGAGGGCTGGATCTCGAGGACATTGGTCAATCAACCTGTCAATCAGGACGTAGCCACGCCCTAATGCATACCCTGCTTTATCGTCACATATAAAATCAGGGAGGCCAAAATGTCCCAAATGAACATCATACTGCATTGAAGAAGGCTTTAAACTAGCGATTGAGACCATAAACACATTTTGAAAACGTTTACTGAGGTTAGAAATCAAGTGAGAAGTTGGTGAATTCTCCATTGACTTGTATAGAGACGGTCGCCCCCTGGTGGCCTTTTGATAGAATGCAGCTCTAAGTTACCTCCGCGCTGGTGGATATAGTAATATTTCAGGGAAATCAAATTAACTTAAAAGTGAAGTAAGTAGAGTAACTAATTGCTTAGTGTCAGCAGAAGCTCATATCTGTTTTGAACTCTCCTAACTCCCGTATATAACGTAAACTGGAAAATTCTCACACTTTCTGTCTGTCCTCCAAGAAGTTGTGAGCTTACTGATGCGGAACTGAGACACAAACTTTATACATCAACTTTATATTATTTTTTTATTTTCTGTGTATGCTGTATGACATCTTGGAGTCCAATTTTTCAAACTCTAAACAAGTCAACTGCGTGTATCTAATGGATCTGGCCTACCACAGCACATCACAACTCCCAGGTCTGAGCCTCTCGGGCACATAAACAAACCCTTCACAATTTACACTCAGCAATGCCCTGACCCTGCATTACTTACTCTATCCAGCCAGCATCTGCTACTCAGTGAGTCAGCTTCCTATCAGCCGCTGCGGCCCGAGTCATTCTGGCATCCAGGAAAGAGTGTTAGGCAGATATCCCCCCCTCCTAAGCTTAGCAAGAACTGCTGATCTCATTCAACCACGCTTTTGTTTCCAGTAACAGGCTAGATAGTGTGTTTCAGTTTCCCTGGGTGATTGTGCAGTCGCTGTGTATTTGGGTCTGTTTTACTTTTCCTGTGAAATTCATCAGGAATGAGCTGTGAGAAGGAGAGTGAAAGGAAAGATAAGCTTCCACAGAAGTTTGACATCACACCTTACGTTACAGTTTTGCTTTTGTTTTGAAATTTTTGCATTTTTTAGAAAAGCCTGAACTTGTTTTTATTTTCTTTTAATCTTATCATATCCATGTGCTTAAAAAGACTGAATGGAGCGTAGCCTTGCAAAGCTGCATGAAAAGGTGCTTGCTTTGTAAAAAAAAAAGGCTGAAAAGCCACATAGTCCTTTAACAGCTTCAAGGGATTCAAATGCCACAAGAGATTTATCAGCAATGTGGGAAGCAAGCAAGAAGAGTCCATACTAACAGAAGCTTTCATTAAAAAGAGCTGCATTGAATCAAAATGCAAAAAAGAGGAAAAAAGAAAAAAGACATTTAAAATCAAAAAAGGGAAAGAAACAGATGATCAAAGCATGTAAAAGGTACTCTGAGCTGGAAGTGTTCACATGCAGGATTTAGTTCCATATACGAGTTGTGCATACAGATGTAGACGTTGCACAAGCCCATTTTTAGTCACAGTTTACTGTATGTGCTCAGCAGTTCTGCGTTGCTGCAACACCCAAATAGGAATTGTTTACAGAAGCTCGGCGAGAGTGACGACAGATCCAGCGCAGACATACATCTACTCCACCTGCCACTGTATTAGGAAGACACGGCCAACACGGCAACACGCTCTATGAGATTTGTAAAACAATGAATTACTGGAAAAGCTCTGCCAAGTGTACAAAGAGTTTTTGGTTTCTCTTGTTTAATTCAAATGTCACAGCAGTGAACTATTACATCAGCTGAATTTATGTTAAGTCAGATTACAAAATCTCCACTTAAGCAGAAGTTGTGTTTCATGGAAACTTGATGTAAATATTGGCTGAGGAGACCACCAACCACAACACTGTTACAGACGCTTGCCAATAATCATGGCCCGATAAACACTGACTAATGTTAGTATCAGATACTTTACATGACGACGGGTGAAAAAGAGGAGAAACCGAGCAAAGTTTGTTACCATAAAACAATTTCATGGTAATTTTATCTACTGCTGAGTGAGTATGTGGATATGTTGTCTTCAATACAACCAACAAAGCACAGAAACCTAGATGTGATAGATAGAGACAAGAGTAGTAATTGTTTATCTCACAGGGAAAAGGTAAGACTAACATGACTTTAAAATATGTAGTAAAATAAACAAAGCAAGCAAAGGCTCTGAAAGATATAAAACATGTGTTGTATTTAAAAAAAAAAACACAGGATGCAATATAATGTTTGAATGAATGAAGGTTTCATTGAGTCCTGATAACCATTCTGGGTTCAAAAAAAAAATCCTTATACAGTATCCTTGTCCTTACTCCAACTCAGCTACAGGAAGTTTCATCATGTCACCATTAAGCTCTGCGGCTCCTCACAAGCTCCCAGCATTCAACAGCCATTCAACACCACAGGCAGCGCTAGTCTGGGTCACTGAGTCTCTTTCCAAGTACCACACAGTTAGTGTAAGCATGACTAAATCCCTACCAGAGAGATACCAACAGTGAGTCCCCTTGGCCTGTCATCGCAGGAGCAATTCCCCTAAGCCTCATACTCCTCACCGTGGGCCACAGACATGTGTAATTAGGTATAAAATACAGCTGTGTGTGCGGAGGGGCGGGGTGGGCCCGGGCCGATGTAACACCGAGGGGAGCCGCGGCTCAGGGCCGTAGAGCCTTGAGCTGCCAGTGCACAGAGACAATTAGGTCCAAATGAAAAATTGATTTCCACTCATACTGAATGGATGTTAAAACAAAGCACGTAATAAATACCATCTGGTGACAGGCGGGAGTGCCGGCCACAGCAGACGAAGCCCCTTGTTAGCCTCGGCAGCGCCAACGTATCGATCGCTCGCGGTGACAAAGGCGACTCTAAACAGGGCTGAGAAGATATATAATTCAATAAACATATCAGGGGGCCTTAGATTGTTCGTGGCAACATGGGCATATGGGTGCCAGCTTTAATATGTTCCTGTTGGTTGGTCTGTTGTTAGCCTGCCGCTGATTGATGGAGTCGAGCTCGCTTGGATAAAAAATACAGAGTTTCACACCAAGGTTGTTGCTCCGTGTTGTTCCAAGCAGGATTACATATGTGAAGTTTTGCTGTGACTTGCTGACATGTGGAAACAATTTAGATACACTTAGCTTCACGGGCCACAGCACAAGAGTCAGGGTGAGGTCACGAGTTCAGTTCACAAGGATTTGACCCCTTAATTAAATTTTATTACTTAGATTTTCCTTTAGAGTGATTCTTTAAAAAAAAAACCCACTATCTTCTGTACCAACTTGTTGTAGCTCTCTAGTAAAGCTATATGATGTTTATACTGAGTTATATCAACTAATACATTAAATCACATTTAAACATTGCTCAACATTTAGCCTGACATGTTTGGTATCCATAGATACGTTGGGATTACCACCATAATTATGTGGGTTTGAATAAAGTTCAAACAGCAGAGCGTGAGTGCGTAATGACTGACGCTCTGGTAGGTCAACGGGTTTGAAGAGCCTGAAAAGACTAATTAAGATTAATTGTTGCATGTTTGTGTACAGTTCTCTTTTGTTTACTAGCGCTTTAATGAGCTTTGAATCCTGTGAAGATGTCCATGTTGTTTCCTATAGTCTCCAACTCTGAATCACATACAGTAACGAGACATTCAATGCTATTGTTTGAAGCCACATTTTTGACTTGTCATAGTCAGAAAAAATTGTATTACCAATTAAAAAGGGTTCAGCATGCACTATATCAGGAAATTGGAATTCAGCCATCATTCATTTAAATAAGGGGTGTCAAACATGTGTCCAGGTTCGGCCCGCCAAGGGGTGCGATCCGGCCCACTTGCCATCCTGTGTTCTTTTCCTTCCTTCCTCCCTTTCTTCCTTCTGTCCTTCCTTCCTCCCTCCATTCCTTCTGTCCTTCCTCCCTCCCTTCCTTCTGTCCTTCCTCCCTTCCTTCCATCTGTCCTTCCTTCCATCTGTTCTTCCTCCGTTTCTTCCTTCCTTCCCTTCTTATTTCCTTCCTTCCTTCCATCTGTCCTTCCTCATTTTCTTCCCTCCTTCCTTTTGCCTGTCTTTCCTTCCTTCCCTTATTTTCTTCCTTCCTTCCTTCCTTCCTTCCTTTCATCCATCTGTCCTTCCTACCTTTCTTCCCTCCTTCCTTTTGCTTGTCTTTCCTTCCTTCCCTTCTTATTTCCTTCCTTCCTTCCTTCCTTCCTTCCTTCCTTCCTTCCTTCCTTCTTTCCCTCCATCTTTTTAATGATCCGGCCCACATGAGATGAAATTGGTCTGTCTGTGGCCCTTGAATGAAAATGAGTTTGACACCTCTGATTCAATGCTACAGTTTGAAGCCACATTTTTGACTTGTCATAGTCAGAAAAAACCTATTACCAATTAACAATGGTTCAGCATGTGCAATAGCAGGAAATTGGAATTCAGCCATCATTCATTTAAATTATCAATCCCAAGCTTCTTCTGGGAGAAAGGTCTTTATACACGATAGACTGACCTTTAAAATGTAAACGCCCTGAACAACCTGAAAGGTGTTTTTAATTATTCTGGCTAATTAGGGATCTGCTCAGGTACAAAGTGGGCGGAGCTATGTTGGGAAATAGCCTGAGGTCACATGTGCTATTCAGATAACAGCTCAATCAGGTAAAATAAGTGGAAACACCTGTATGTGCTCATATAGGGGCTAAACCAGGGGTGTCAAACATGCGGCCCGCGGGCCAGAACCGGCCCACTGAGGGGAGAAATCCGGCCCACTTTCCTTCCTGTGTTCTTTTCTTTCCTTACATCTGTCCTTCCTTCCTTCCTTCCTTTTTTCCTCTCTTCGTTCCTTCCTTAATTGAATCTGTCCTTCCTTCCTTTCTTTTTCCACCCTATCTTTTCTTTTTTCCTTTTTTTTGTTCCTTCCTTCTGTCCTTCCAACCTTCCTTCTTTCCTTCCTTCCATCTGTCTGTCCGTCCTTCACTGTCTGTCTTTCCTACCTTTCTTCCCTCCTTCGTTTTGCCTGTCTTTCCTTCTTTCCCTTCTTCTGTCCTTCCTTTCTTCCTTCTTTCCCTCCATCTTTTTAATGATCCGGCCCACATGAGATCAAATTGGTCTGTATGTGGCCCTTTAATGAAAATGAGTTTGACACCTCTGGGCTAAACTCAATGTTCGCTTTTTCAACCTTTACTATAAGCCGCTAAAAATAGCTTGTGTGCTCATTTCTATGTCTGTGGATGAAGTTTAAACATCTAAGTAACCAAAATTTAGCTCTATTCTGTAAAAAAAAACCTAAAAGTCGTTAAGTAAAAGCTGTTTGGCTGAAGCAGTTTTATTGGCTGACATTTCTCTGTGTTTAATTTTTCCACTTCAAAAAGCTCTTGTCTTTGTGACGGCAGTGTGTTGTCGCACTGTAAATTGAAGAGGGGTCTTCTTTTAAGGATCCTTCCTCCGCTGAATCTGAGGAGGGATTTCTCCCTTGAAGCGATGTGGAGAGAGTGTGATAGCATCACTAATCTTAGAGGGCTTTGCATGCACTTAGTATACCTCAGTAAATCAAAAGTGGGGATAGATCTTCAAAGGAGACAGATGGAGAGGCAGAGAAGCAGAGAAGCAGAGCCAGACGGGACGACAGAGACTGGGCGAAAGAAGAAGAAGAAAAAAAAAAGAAACAGGATAGATGGAGGAAGAGGAAGTAAAGGATGGACAGAAAGGGAGATAGTGAAGATATGAGGAAGGATGGAAGAGAAGCAACCAGACAACAAGAGGCGACATTACAAAGAGAGAGAAAAACCTTCAGCACTTATTAAACGGGTGTTTTCTTCAAGGAGACTTTGAAACATATTAGTGTCTCTTTAAAACATTCATATTTTAGAAGTATCATTTCTTAAAGGATATAATGCTCTCAGTGAGTGAGGAAGGAAAGGAGGGAGGAAGAAGGAAGGAAAGGAGGGAGGGAGGGAGAAAGGAAAGAAGGAAGGAAAGGAGGGAGGGAGGGAGGGAGAAAGGAAAGAAGGAAAGAAAGGAGGGAGGGAGAAAGGAAAAGACGAAGGAAGCAAAGAAGGACAGAGGAAGGAAGGAAGGAAGAGTCAAAACAGGCGGGTCAATTTGACCCGGGAGGACGATACAAAGGTTAATGTCTTATCCTCTGAAATCATGTTACAGTATAAAGTGAGTCCGTTCACTGGTACAGTAATAAATAAAGCAGATAAACAAAAGACAACATTATAAATCCCTAAAGCCTTGGAATAATCTCACCTCATAACAACCAGAGAGAAAAGAAAGAAGAAAGCCTTATCTTGCATCTTATTGAATACTTTTTGTTTTATCTTCTCCACAGTGTAACTAAAATTCATCTTTTTTTTTTGGGAGGGGAGAGGGTTCTGTCCATTTTTGTTTCCATTTATTCAATTCATTCATATCTGTAAAGCAAACAGCCTGAGCATCAGCCCTCGTCTGTTTTGACTGTTCCTTCCTTCCTTCCTTCCTTCCTTCCTTCCTTCCTTCCTTCCTTCCTTCCTTCCTTCCTCCCTCCCCATTACCTTCCTTATTTCCTTCCTTTTCCTTCCTTCCTTCTGTCTGTCCTTCATCCTTCCCTCCTTTTCTCTTTTTTTCCTTCCTTCTTTCCTTCCTCCATCCCCCTTTCTTCCTTCCTTCTGTCCTTCCTCCCTCCCTCTTTCCTCCCCATTACCTTCTTTATTTCCTTCCTTCCTTGCTTCCTTCCTTCCTTCCCTTCTTTCTTTCCTCTGTCCGTCCTTCCTCCCTCCCTCCTACCTTCCTTCTTTCCTCTCTTCTTCCTCCCTCCTTCCTTTCCTTCTTCCTCCCTCCTTTCTTTCCTTCCTCCCTTCCTTCCTTCCTTCCTTCCTTCTTCCTCCCTTCCATTCGTCCTTCTTCCTCCCTTCCTTCCTTGACTCGAGGACAACAGGAGGGTTAAACATGTAAAAACATCCATGTGACGTTTCCTTTGTTACACGCTGCATTCAAAAAAAAAAAAAGAAATATAATTATACAAACTTTTCTCAGAGGCAGAAATAATGTCATTAGTTGAATTAAATTGTGACTCGAGCCAAAAAAAAAGGACGGCAGCTTTTTCCTGGCTAGTGTTTGAGTGAAGGCCGTGGTGGACAGACGCAGCAGCTACAGAAAGAAACTATAGAAGGAAGCAATTGCCAAAATGCTGCTGCAAGTTTTAAAAGGCAGCCGAGACATGAAAATGCAAACGCTAGCACAAAAAGCTCACATCACAAACACACACGTGGGAGTGACAATCTAATTTCTGCTATTCTGTTGACCAGGAACAAGTGTCACAGTGTGGCACAAACTGGGAAAGGAGGCTGCAGAGGATACATTACTTACAAGTCCAGGAAATCAATCTCCTGATTGCAAGAATTAAACTAATTTGAACCAATTTCATTATAATTTCTTTTTTTAATGGTCAGAATGGGAGAATGCTTGGCTATTATTCCTGTCTTTGCTGTTTTCCCCATTCAGAACCAGTATTGTTGAGACACAATCGGATATAAATTGAGTTTTAAACTGGAACTCATCTTCTCAAGCAGCACTTCCTGTTTGGCTGCAGTATTTATTGCATATATATTAAAATAAACTGAATTAGTGACTCAGAAGAAAAAAGTCAAATTATGTCATTAACCTTTATGTCCTCCTCCCTTCCTTCCTTCCGTCTTCCTTCCTCCCTTCCTTTTCTCCTTTCCTTCCTTCTTCCTTCCTCCTTTCCTTCCGTCTTCCTGCCACCCTTCCTTCCTTCCTCCCTCCTTTTCCTTCCTTCATTCCTTCCTCCCTCCCTCCTTTCCTTCCTTTCCTTTCCTCCTTTCCTTCCTTCTTCCTCCCTTCCTTCCTTCCTTGACTCGAGGATTTATGTGCATCTAAATAAACATAATGCTGATAAAATTAGAAGAACTAATAAAACTCAACATCTTTAGAGAAGACTGATTTCCTTTCACATTTCAGCCTCACAAACCGTCTCCATTGTGCTTATTTCTGAACTCTGAGGGTCTGCATTTATACATTTAACCCCAACCCACCCAACTCACAGCTGCAAGCTCTTAATATTTAGGTGATCCAAATCATCTGGAGCCATTTTAGAGTCATATATGTACAACTGGATTTCAATCAAAACCTCACATCTTCAGATTGCTATCGGCAGAATGAAATTTGAAAATGACTGATGCTGTCACACGTTTTAAGAGCCAAAAGGCAGACGAGAAAGAAGGCTTGTATATTTGCCACATTAAGTCACAATCATGTTGATGATGTCATTCTCAAACTGACTACACCCACATTTCTCCCCCCAGATGGATTAATACAATATGTAATTTATAAAAGACTTGTGAAATCTTAACATGGAAATGGACACACATGTGATCCTTGGAGGAAAAGAGCTTATCTGATTGGCTGTCGTGCTCTAAACCGCCCACCCATCCCATCAGACCAATACGTCAGGTGTCTGTAATTAAGGCAATCAGTGAAATCAGTGCTGGTGACAGTTCAGCATAAAGTATTAACACTCTCCTTTCTTTTCTTTTCTCCTGCAACTATTAATTTAAGTCTGTCTACAGTCTTTTAAAGGGGATGAATGGATTCTTTAAACTAATCCCTATAGGATCATATAGAGTTCTTTGTCAAGAAGTGAAACATGAATATCTTTTCTTTTGTTCCCCCTAAATTCAGTCTTAAAGTTAACCTTAAAGTATAATTTAATTTAGTATTTGCATATTTGTAGATTCTGGAGTTTTTAATAAGGGGCAATTCATAGATAATATTTGAAGGATTTTAACCCTCCTGCTGTCCTCGCGTAAAGGAATGAAGGGAGGAAGGAAGGGAGGAAGAAGGAACAATGGAGGGTAGGAGGGAGGAAGAAAGAAAGGAAGGAAGGACAGAGGAAAGAAAGAAGGAAGGAAAGGAGGAAGGGTGGAAGGAAGACGGAAGGAAAGGAGGAAAGGAAGAAGGAAGGCAGACGGAAGGAAAGAAGGAAGGAAGGAAGGGAAGAAGAAGGAAGGAAAGGAGGGAGGGAGAAAGGGAAGAAGAAGGAAGGAAAGGAGGAAGGAAGGGAAGAAGAAGGAGGGAGGGAGAAAGGGAAGAAGAAGGAAGGAAAGGAGGGAGGAAGAAGGAAGGAATGGTGGAAGGAAGACGGAAGGAAAGGAGGAAGGAAGGGAGGAAAGAGGGAGGGACAGAGGAAAGAAGGAAGGGGGATAGAGGAAGTACAGACGGAAGGAAGGAAGGGAGGAAAGAAAAAAACAGCCAAAACAGACAAGGGTCAATTTGACCCGGGAGGACGACAGGAAGGTTAAAAAAAAGGATGTGGTTGGATGTTCTAATTTAGTCTTTTGTGTTTGTAGTGAATCAAATCCAGTTTTATGATTGTAGCAGCCAGTTTATTGCACAAGGAGGTGTAATGTACTCTTTATGGCGTTGTGTATATTATTGAGTGGGGACATAATGTGATCCTGTAATAAAATCAGCTTCTTTCAACTGCATACTCAACTTATTTCTCATCTCATATTACATTAAAGCCATGTGTGTTTGTCTTTCTGTGTGCTATCCAAAGCTTCATATAAACATTTTTTTTATTTTAATTTCATTTTTTTTAGTAACACCCTCCTTGATACTATTTCTCACTTCATGCAACGATAATACTTCTTCTTTTCTCCCCATGAGCTCTCCAGTCAGTGCTTTCTATAAGTCACTTTTTTCCCCAATGTGTGCTTTGTGGCAATTTTCAAAATCATGTATTATTATTGAGATTTTAGGGTGATGATGTTTTTTGTTTTTTTGGCTGTATCTCAAGCAGCAACAAAACAGCTCCTCTAAAATTTACGAGTGTTGTGACATATTTTATACACACTCTGCTATAAAACTGTGGTTCTTTGGTTTTATCCTTTTTTTTTTTTTTTTTTTTCTAAAGCTTACTAGGCCGGCCAAGTTTTTAAGCCCAGTACCAAGACATGTTTGACTAAATAAATCTGCAATCCGCCTACATATACACACCACACACTCGCAGTCGTTCTTACACATGTCATCTCAAGGGACGACAAGCCCCACAATGAACCTGCAATGACAGATCATTCATTAATGAGCTGGGCGTGTTGGGAGAGGAGAACAGAGGGGAGGAGGAGAGGAGGGGGAGGGGGGGGCAGAGTTCCCAGCACCCAGCACCAGCACCAGCACCAGCGGAAGAAGCCATACAATGCCCAAGGGACTAAATGACAGTGATACTGAGTATAGGATAACATGTTGTCGTGACAGGCAGGACCGTGGGGCATGATGGGAGTAATGTTTACAGCTGCATATAGGACGGGGGGGAACTCAGTGACTCTTGGTGTTGGTGCAGCCTGTCATTACAATGTGATGTCAGTAAAGAAATATTTTTGACAGTTGACAGTTTATTGAAACTATACAGCTGTAATATATTAATAATTTGACTTTAAATACTCAGTCTCCTTTTTGCTATTTTTCAGCACCTTCTTGGTTTGTACTGTAAGGCAGTCTGTCCCTTATGGTCCAAGGTATCTAATCCAATAAATCTAATTGCTACCCAGGGATGGTAATTTGAAGCAAGATGTTGATAGCATGCTGGATCATCATGTTCCTGCCAAAAGGAAACTCCTGCATGTGGCAATTTTGAGTGGAAATCTCATACTGGTTGCATTTACCCTTCTGTTAAAGTGCCAGGAAATTATCAAACAAGAGGGGGGTGCCCTTTGCCGCATTTGAACCCCACCCCCTCTCCGAAGTTAATTACTGTACAGTAGGTTGTCGTTGCATCATGGAAGAATGCCTCTAATTGTGTTTTATGGTCATCTGCAACACACACACACACACACACACACACACAGAGGGTGATTTTATTCCATTATGACTTAACTGAGATGTGTTTGAACTTGTTGCTTTGGCACCTGCGGGGGCCAAGGGGGGGGGGCCAGGGGGAAGTGTTGGATTCTTGGTAATGTCTGATTTAGGTCATCTGAGACGCAACACGAAGGATTTCTCAAGAATCCTGATGTTTACTCGAAGCGATTGCCGAACGCTCAAACCTTTTCCAACAAACACTGGCACAGATTATTGTTTGGTACGCCACCACTGTCTGTCCTTGTTTGGAATATTTGGAGATGTTTGCTCGTATTCGACATGTTTAATCCACGTTTGTCTGTGGTTGATCGAAGTTTGGACAGTTTGCCATGCTTTCAAACAGACAATTATCCCAACAATGCAGATATAGTACACGTATCGTATCTATAGCAACGCAGCTCGTGCATGCCCAGCAATAGCAGGAACTCACTAGACCAGCTGTGGGAATCACAGAAATAGTTGTATGGTGTGTCATCCCAGCGATTTTCCAACCGAAACAGCCAGAGGAAAGCAATCAAAGAGATTTCTGAAAAACTCGAGACTAGTGGTAAGCGGAGTAGCGTAACATTATGGCGCTTTTCCACTACACAGTTCCAGCACGACTCGACTCGGCTCGGTTCCAGGAACGACCTTTTCCGTTACAAAGAAGTACCTACTCAACGTGGGCGGGGTCGTCATAGCAACGGCTCAGCGATACTGCCGTGACTTCGTTTTATAGGCGACACAAACACATAAACAATGGAGGACATGGAGGCGATGGTGTACTTGCTGCTGTATGTGGCTTTCTGTCGCACACAAAGCAACAAAATTGAGTCGTATGACTGTAACGCTGTTGCTGGTATTTAAAGATGGCGGGTTTGATTCTTGTGTGGGACGGCTCATGACTCTTCCAGCGACAACTCTTCTGACCAATCAGTGGCTGGCAGTCTGTCGACGTCACATTTAGTATCAGCTCGGTTCGCTTGGAACCTCAGCAGAGCAGATACTAAAAAAGTACCAGGTACCAGGTACTATCCCTAGTGGACACGCAAAAAGTCGGATCGAGGCGAGTCGTGCTGGAACTGTGTAGTGGAAAAGCGCCTATAGTTACTTGAACTGTGAGCTTCACAAGACTGTAGCATTCCTAAATAAGTTTAAACACTACAAATAATGGTTAACGTTACGGAACAACGCTGGACTATACATTACTAACAGAAACCAGGCTAGATCAAAATGGTAAAAAGGTGCCGATTGAAACATCAGCGGCTAACGACAATTTTGAACCTTGTACTCGGGTTAGTAGGAAGGGTGGAGGGGTTGCCGTCATATATAATGATATTTTCATCTGCAAATCTTGTTTTTTTGGCAGTATCTGTATCTCCTGTTGTACTTCTTACTGTCTATGTCCTCCCGAGACACTGTTTTCTGGAAGAATTTGGTGATCTGTGATCTATTTTATTTGATTTGAAATGGCATGTCACTGGGTCCACCCATACGAAGGGTCACACACTCCCTTTTCCAAATAACTTGATTTTGCAATAGCAGCTTTCATTGATGTTGCAATTTCCAACCACTGTCATACTTTTATATGTATCATGCTCTTTTGAACAGATAAATAACAATATATTTATTAACAAATGTTACATCAATTATTATATATATATATATATATATATATATATATATATATAAGACAATTTCTCTAATGTAAAGTCTCAGCTCATTGATCATATTGCTCCTGCCAAAAACTACAAAGATACGTGGACCACCAAAATCAGCTCGGAAAAACAGTGTAAAAATACAGATGGCAAAATCAATCTGGCGGAGAGCTGAACGGAAATGGAGAAAAAACAAATTATAAATTGATTTTGAGATCTATAAAAATGCACTTTACTATTATAACAAAGATATAAAATCTGCCAGACAGTCCTACATTTCTCAATTGATTAACAATAATCAGAATAATTCCTCATACTAATTCTCTTCAATTGACAAACTGATTAATCCCTCATGAGTTTCTTTCTACAACCAAATGTGATGAATTTTCTGTTTTCTTTCTTTTGAAGAAGTCTCTCAACTCAAATAAAGATAATATATTCATTTCTTGTAGCAATACATCTGGCCCCTTGTCACGCTCACACCAATTCACTGCCATGAGCTCAATGTCTACGTTCTCACCTATTAACTCCAGAAACACAGAGATAATTTAGTGCCTGAAGTCTTGCATCTGTTCTCTTATTTGCATCCCTATCAAACTGTTGAAACCCGTCTTTCATTGCTTTATAAATGACATAATAAATATTATAAACAGCTCCCTGCAGACTGGCATTTTCCCTGCTTCTCTAAAATGTGCTGTAATCTCACCTCTGTTGAAGAAAAGCAACCTATAACCTATCTGTACTTAATAACTACAAACCATTTTCTCTTTTCTGAGTTACTGTAAATACTTGAAATCACAATACAAACAACTTGGATGGATATCTTTCAATTCACAATATATACCATATATATTCCAGTCTGGTTTCAGAGAAAATCATAGCATGAGAATGGTCAATCATCTGAAGATGAGCTATAAGTCAGATAATTCACATTTTGGTGTTACTTGATCTCACTGCTGCCTTTGACACTGTTGAGTTTGACATTTTAATTCAAAAGCTTTATGATTCAGTCAGCTTAACGTGCCCTGTTAAACTGGTTTTATGCTACTTAAAGGACAAGAGCTTTTATGTTTCCATTGGTAGGTTTTAAATTTGCAGAGACACAAATTTCTCTGGGGCTCCACAAGGGTCAGTCCTTGGGTCACTGCTGGTTAATTTATCCATATGCTGATGATACACTGTTGTACATTTCACTTTCTTCTTGTCTCAAGCCCAATTTCCACCGGCCGTCTTTCAAAATAAAACAACCTGTGTAGCCTCCCGATCGTATTTCAGCAATAAACATGAATAAAACAGACAGATAAAGACTCCATCTAGTTAAGTAGCCTACTGACACGTGACATAAGCACAAAAATCAGAGAAAATTACCAAATCAACTAAATTTGAGCAAGTTAACAAAATCGGGCCGTTTAGTTGTGCTGCTACTACAGTAATTACGGTAGACTAAAGGTACTTGTTTGGATTTGATTGGGCTGCCGTAATTACTGTATTAACAGTGCAACTTTATTTTAAAAGGTAGATTTTTCTCCCAGAGCTCCGCTTCTGTAACACTCCCGGTGTGAGCTGACACCGGGCAGAGGACGGAGCTAAACCGTAGTGCAGTCGTTCCACGCCGCTGACAGACCCGGTGGAAATCCTCAGTCAGTCCTGTTAAAACTAATAAACTGTACTGGTGATATTTATTCAGCTTTAAAAAGTTTCTGTTTCTAATACTGACAACATTGAGATTGTCATTGTCGATCCTAAAATTCAGGATTAAAAGACAGTAAACATATTCACTCTTGGCATCACTGATCTCTGAAATACAGCGAGCATGTCCGAAACCTTGGCATTATTTTGGATACTGATCTCAATTTTGGAAATCACTCAACCAATATCACCAGGACAGCATTTTATCAAAGCTCATTCATTCATAGCATTCATATCTCAAACTGGCTCCAGAAAACATGTTCATGCTTGATCATCTTAAGCAGACTAGACTACTGTAACGCCCTTTTGGCAGGATTACCCAGTCAGTCAGTCAGTAGGGCAACCCCAGCTCATTCATAATGCATACATGAACATTTTAACATACTATTCTGGTACTGAAATCAATTCATTGGTTTCTGGTGCAATAAAGAATCACCTTCAGAAATCTTACTAATTATGGGAGCATGTCTATATTCTCTCAGTTTAATAATAAAATAGTTTCACCTGTCTTTCAAGCATTTTCATAGATGAAACACGTTATGTGCTTTAGGGAAATTGGTGGAAAACCCTTGAGGGAACATGAAGCTGGGAGAACATATGGCCTAATTTTGATAGGAGGAAAATAGAGATGACCCCCTAATGGTCTATAAGCACACATTTCCATCTTGTTCACTGATTGTAACCCAATCGGGCCTCTTGTCATCAGGTGGAGGTCTTCTAGCTGTATCCAAACCTAGATCTAGATCCAATGAAGACGCCTTCATTTAGGCTGCGTTCACACTGCAAGCCAAAATCCTATTTTTAGCCAATCTAGATTGGAACCAGATGCTCTTATGAAGTCTGAACAGTCATAAATCACATGAAATCCGAGTTTTGCAAACCAAATTTGTAACCACCTTTGGGAGGAAGTTTCAAATCTCATTTGGACAGATGTGTCTGAGTCTGAACAGCTCCAAACACTCGGATTTGACTGTCTCTCTATGCGACACCAGACCTGCGCTTATTCCAGTTGTTGTTGTTGCTAGGTGATATCACTGGAAGCAACGGAGGATGTAAACATCAGTCCATGGACAGAGGACCAAACCAAACTCTTAATCCTTGGGGCGATGGCTCCGTTCAAGAGAAGCTCGAGGGTTTGTTGTTGCTTTCGGAATTATATGACATCACACAATACACGCTAGATGACGTTACCATAGCAACCTGTCAGATTGGTCATTAATGTGGCCCAGTCTGAACAGAGCCAAATCCAATTTGGACACTTGCTAAAAACAGTGTGGACAGTCAGACCTGAAAATCAGATTTGAGAAGGAATCAGATGTGAGTCAGATTTGTCTGCACTGTGAACGCAGCCTTACTGTGGTCCGTCTCTCTGGAACGAGCTGCCTGCTGACCTGAGATCCATCACAACTTTGTGTATATCATATATAAACTCAAAATGTTCCTATTCTGCCAGACTCATAGTTACTGTGTGTGTTTGTGTGTGATGGTATGGTAGCTTGTTTAGGTTTGGTTGAGTACAGAGTAGGGGGTTTCTACTTGATTGTGTTGTGTTGATGTTTTGAGGTTTTTTAATTACTGAATGTTGTTTTTAATGCATGCTGGGTATATGCCTGATGCTTACTCATATTGCTTGTGTCACCGATGTTCTCGTATTGTTTTTCTATGTAAAACACATTTAGCTTACTTTAGTAAAATACACCAGCGGTTAGCCAAGATCCCAAATGAATGTCCGACCACCCTGCATGCCCTTTGAAAGCCTATAGTTAAATATTTGCTGTCCATCTTCTAGAATAGGGTTTTTAAGGCAGGTATGGTTTCAGAGGGAATGCCTCATCAGCCTCTATATAATATGGCAGTGGCTCACCATGTCCATTAATAGAAGCTAGTTGGAGTACATTTGCTGTTTTCTTTTTCCAAGGACATCCCATGAAAACACCCACGATCAGAAATCCTTCCACTGCAATGTCCACAAAAAGAAATTTGTAGTTGCTATCTACAAGAGCCATTAGCACAATTGAGTTAGAGTGCCTGAAGTTGTAAAACATTGATCTACTGGTGGGGGGACAAATAGCTATGTGTTCGCAATCCAAAACGCCTATTCAATTAGGAAATTACCATCTTTTTTTTGGAATACTGTTGCAAACTCATTCCTTTACTCTGAGGTATCGAGACACTGAACAAGATGGAAAAGAAACGTAAAAGAGGTTGGTTTTTTTTACATGTGGCTTTGTTGTTTTTTGAATGGGAGGGAAGAAAGATATGATGGGCGGACAGAATGATAGGAGGAAGAAAAGGAGGAAGGACAGAAAGGAGGAAGGACAGAAGAAAGGAAGTAAGGAAAGATGGAAGGAAGGATAAAAGGAACGCGAAGAAGATAAGAAGGAAAGAAAGAGAGGAAGGAAATATGGAAGTAAGGACAGAAGGTAGGAAGGAGGGATGAAAAGATGGAAGGAAGGAGGGATGAAAGGAAGGAGGGCCGGATTGGACCCCTCAGCGGGCCATACCATTAAAAAGATGGAGGGAAGAAAAAAAAGGAACGAACGAAAAGGAGACAGGAAAGAAAGATGGAAGGAAGGAAGGAAGGAAGGAGGGAGGGAAGAAAGATATGATGGACGGACAGAATGATGGAAGGAAGAAAAGGAGGAAGGACAGAAGAAAGAAAGGAAGTAAGGAAAGATGGAAGGAAGGATAAAAGGAACGAAAAGAAGACAGGAAGGACAGAAAGGGAGGAAAGAAATATGGAAGGAAGGACAGAAGGAAGGAAGGAGGGAGGGATGAAAAGAAGGAAGGAAGGAAGGATATGATGGACGGACAGAATGATGGAAGGAAGAAAAGGAGGAAGGACAGAAGAAAGGAAGTAAGGAAAGATGGAAGGAAGGATAAAAGGAACGAAAAGGAGACAGGAAGGACAGAAAGGGAGGAAGGAAATATGGAAATAAGGACAGAAGGTAGGAAGGAGGGATGAAAAGATGGAAGGAAGGAGGGATGAAAGGAAGGAGGGCCGGATTGGACCCCTCAGCGGGCCGTACCATTAAAAAGATGGAGGGAAAAAAAAAGGAACGAACGAAAAGGAGACAGGAAAGAAAGATGGAAGGAAGGAAGGAGGGAGGGAAGAAAGACATGATGGACGGACAGAATGATGGAAGGAAGAAAAGGAGGAAGGACAGAAGGAAGGAAGGAGGGATGAAAGGAAGGAAGGAAGGATAAAAGGAACGAAAAGAAGACAGGAAGGACAAAGGGAGGAAGGAAATATGGAAGGAAGGAAGGAAGGAGGGAAGGAAGGAAGGAAGGAAGGAGGGCCGGATTGGACCCTTCAGCGGGCCGGTTCTGGCCCACAGGCCGCATGTTTGACATCCCTGACATGGACTAAGACAAAGAGGAAAATCCTTCCACAAAAAAAGAAATAAAACTGAGTCTCCTTCATTCCTCTTCTACTTTCCATTCACCAGTCACAAAAAAAAAGAAGAAAAAAAAAAGGCCAAGATAGACAATAATGATGATGAGAAAGAAATCCCTTAATGCATCACTCGTACATTACAGATTTTGGAAAGGAGACAGCAGACGACACCGCCAGCTGACCACATCACATCTCACTGTCAGTGTCTGGAGAGAGAAGAAAGAGCTACAACTGATCAGCAGTTCAGTCTAATTCTTTACAGTTCGATGTTCCAACCACCACAGCAAGATGATTTCACTAATGGATGTATCCAAACATGCCGTCTACTTCCCACAAAGTCATTCTGGGGAAAAAATGAATGACAAATTGTACATGTGTTTTACAAGTTTATTCTGTTTGTTTGCCTGTCACGCTGACAAAGTAGAGTTTTAAGTAAATATATATATAGATAAATATATGATGAATATTGCTATGGCTTAAAATTGTATAAATATTACACCTTAAATCTCTTTTTTTTTTTGTAATGTATAGTATAAGGAACTT
Organism: Scomber japonicus; assembly: GCF_027409825.1. Taxonomy (NCBI): domain Eukaryota; kingdom Metazoa; phylum Chordata; class Actinopteri; order Scombriformes; family Scombridae; genus Scomber; species Scomber japonicus. The sequence goes on from NC_070589.1 coordinate 29,353,133, forward strand.
AACGTTACCTTCAGTTAGTCGGTCGCTGTGCTGGAGGCTGGTCTGCCTTGTAGCTGCTGCCAGTAGCTGCTTGTTAGCCTAGCCTAGCTGATTAGCCTTAGCTAGCTCAGTTCGGCGCGGTTAATTCGAGTTCAGTGGGCGGGATCTCGGCCGGCTGACCCCAGCTGACCCGTAGAGTTACTGCCTAAAATCCAAGATGGCGCAGTTCAAATGCCCATAGTAGAGGCACAAAACAGACTCCCCCAAACCAATGGGTGACGTCACGGGTGCTACGTCCATTCTTTTTACAGTCTATGTATAGTATGCTATATTTGTCATAATTATATGTAATTGCAATATTTTTTTATTTTACAGTTGTAATTTAAATCCAACGTACTCACTCAACATGTTATAAATATAATTTATTAACCCTCCTGTCGTCCTCCCGGGTCAAATTGACCCCCTCTCTTTTGACTGTTCCTTCTTTCCTTCCTTCTTTCCTTCCTTCCTTCTTTCTTTAATTTTTCCTATGTTCTTCCCCTCCTTCCATACGTTTCTCACTTCCTTCCTTCCTTCCTTCCTTCCTCTTTTCCTCCCTCCCTCCCTCCTTACTCATTTCCTTCTTCCTCCAATCCTTCTCTCCTTCCTTCCTCTTTTCCTCCCTCCCTCCCTCCCTCCTTATTCCTTTCCTTCCTCATTCCTTCCTTCCTTCCTTTCTTTAATTTTTCCTGTTCTTCCCCTCCTTCCATACATTTCTCACTTCCTTCCTTCCTTCCTTCCTTCCTCTTTTCCTCCCTCCCTCCCTCCTTACTCCTTTCTTTCATTCCTTCCTTCCTTCCTCCTGTCCTTCCTTGACCTGAGGACAACAGTAGGGTTAAACATATTTATTTATTTAAGATCTTTTACATAGCTTAGACAAGACTAATATAACAGTTGCAACTTTAATAGTTACTGCAATATAACCCACCTCTGAATAATAAGTGAAAACAAGGTGCAAAGTTAGTCTCTCGGGCCAAATTGAGGCATTAATTTAGTTTTAATCACACTAGTTAAACTTCAATAGGTGAATTTTATATTATGAAGGTTTAACACCGATCCAAAATGTCTCCTGGTGATTGTTTTGTTTTCAGTGAGACTTTAATACCAGATAAAAGATCATTGGCATATATTCTGAGGAGATGCAGCGTTCCTCTCTGATATTAATGGTAATTACCTACAAAGACACTGAAGTTTATCACAAGAAATGTGATTAGTTTAGCTTCCAGATGGGCGATGCACCTTCCAGAATATGTTTGTCTGTGCATGCTCTACCTACAAATGTTTTATTAGGCCATCTGTGAGAAATATGGGTGTCATCAACTCCACCTGCCTGCATGGCTCAGATTTTTACTTGATGTATATAGAAGTCTTCCAGCTTTCATAGACTCAGTATTCATTGTCTAATCCAGGGGTGTCAAACATGCGGCCCGCAGGCCAGATACGGTCCGCCGAGGGGGGCGATCCGGCCCACTTGCCACCCAGTGCTCTTTTCCATCTGTCCTTCCTACCTTCCTTTTTTCCTTTCTTCGTTCCTTCCTTCCGTTCTTCCTTCTGTCCTTCCTTCCATCTGTCCTTCCTTCCTTTCATCCCTCTGTCCTGGCTTCCATCTGTCCTTCCTTCCATTCTTCCTTCTGTCCTTCCTTCCATCTGTCCTTCCTTCCATTCTTCCTTCTGTCCTTCCTTCCATCTGTCCTTCCTTCCTTTCTTCCATCTGTCCTTCCTTCCATTCTTCCTTCTGTCCTTCCTTCCATCTGTCCTTCCTTCCTTTCTTCTGTCCTTCCTTCCTTTCTTCCTTTCTCCCTTCCTTCCTTCTGTGTGTCTGTCCTTCACTGTCTCTCTTTCCTTCCTTTCTTCCGTCTGTCCATCCTTCCATTCTTCCTTCTGTCCATTCTTCCGTCTGTCCTTCCATTCTTCCTTCTGTCCTTCCTTCCATCTGTCCCTCCTTCCTTTCTTCCTTTCTCCCTTCCTTCCTTCTGTGTGTCTGGCCTTCACTGTCTCTCTTTCCTACCTTTCTTCCCTCCTTCCTTTTGCCTGTCTTCCTTTCCTTTCTTCCTTCCTTCCTTCTGTGTGTCTGTCCTTCACTGTCTCTCTTTCCTACCTTTCTTCCCTCCTTCCTTTTGCTTGTCTTCCTTTCCTTCCTTCCCTTCTTATCCTCTTCCTTCCTTCTTTCCTTCCATCTTTTTAATGATCCGGCCCACATGAGATCAAATTGGTCTATATGTGGCCCTTGAATGAAAATGAGTTTGACACCCCTGCTCTAATCACTGCCGTCTTCTTCCTGAGACAAAAAAAACAAACATGACTATCAGCTGATCCGTTTGGGTTTCACAGTAAGAATCACAGGTTTTCAGTCAGCTGTGTGCTTCAGTCCCTTCAACTGCTGTTTGCCTATAAGGCTCTCTACTTATTTTAAATGTGCATGTCTAACAATGTTAACAGCTCATTAAATATTATAAAGGGTTGTTTTCATTCTTGACATCTGGTGGGATTGAATGGTTGTTCATTGTTAGGTCAGTGCATGGTTTTTTAAAAATTATAATATGCTTCTAGGCTAACCACGTTACTATAATCACCCTTATTGTTACTATCATGGAGGAAGGCTTGTCTGATAGATGGATATTTGTGCATATTATTAAGATTTCCATGAGGTTGCTCAACAGCCAGGCTTTGTGCATGAGAATAATTGATCAGACATTGGTGTGGATCCAGGATCTGGGATTTGCCAACAAACAAACACTGCCAACAGAGATGATCTTTTCATAGCTCGAGCTTTTTGAAACAAATGGAGATAGAAGCTCGGTCCAAATTCATAGGGGAGGTTTGCAAGGCTCAAGAAATCAATTTAGCTTTAAAAATTAATTGACATGAATCTTGTTTTTGGGTGCACACAGGAACATGACTCTCATTCTGCAGCACTGGCTCAGCTTTGTGCTTGTCTTGCTTTTTTTTTTTTTTTTTGCATGTGTGTGTTACTTTGAAAAAAAAAACCTTTAGTTGAATAAAAGTTATGACTCCACCTCAGGAAATTGTTTATTTTGACTACGTACTTTGGTCTTGCAGCCTGTTCTTATTGCATCACTGTTGTTCCCATAATCAGACTAAGGAATGTGGTCTCAGGTATTTTAGGATATTGCTGGCAGGGAAGACAAAGTGGGTGAGTAAAACATGCCCTATAGTACATCATACGCCAATAAAAGGACACTTATGGTACTTTTTTTTAAATGTCACAATCAAAAGAGCTGCTTACTTATACAGCAGAGGTGTCAAACTCATTTTCATTCAAGGGCCACATACAGCAACATTTGATCTCATGTGGGCCGGATCATTAAAAAGATGGAAGGGAGGAAGGAAGGAAGGAAGGAAGGATGGAAAGAAGGGAAAAGTGATAGGAAGAAAAGAAAGGAGGGAAGGAAAGACAGAAGGAAGGAAGGAAAAGGGATTAGGAAGGAAAGGAAGGAAGAAAGGAAAAGAAGACAAGAAAGGAAAGGAAAGGAAGAAAGGAAAGGAAGAAAGGAAAAGAAGATGAAGAAAAGATGGAAGGAAGGACGGAGGGAAGGAAACAAAGAAGGAAGGAAGGAAGGAAAAGAAGATGAAGGAAGGAAGGAAGGATGGAGGGAAGGAAGGAAACAAAGAAGGAAAGAAGACAAGGAAGGAAGGAAGGAAGGAAGGAAAGGAAGAAAGGAAAAGAAGATGAAAGAAAGATTGAATGAAGGAAGGAAGGAAGGAAGGAAGGAAGGGAAGAAAGGAAAAGAAAATTAGGGAAAGATGGAAGGAAGGAAGGAAGGAAGGACGGAGGGAAGGAAACAAATAAGGACAGAAGTAAGAAAGGGAGGAAGGAAAGAAGGACAGATAACAGGAGGGTAGGAAGGAAAAGAAGACCGGAAGGAAAGTGGGCCGGATTGGACACCTTGGCGGGCCGGTTCTGGCCCACGGGCCGCATGTTTGACACCCCTGTTATACAGTGTAGGAAAGCATGTATGAATTTTAATATGCAAGCCAAATCTAATCCTTCATCTGTGGTCATGTGCAAATTCTTATATTACTATGGATGATTCTCATGTGATGTAAAACCCTGTTAAATGATATATATTTTTATATTTACATTGAATTGATTGACGTGGTGTAATGTGAAGGCTAATTTCTAATCTTCTATACACGGAGAGTTATCAGGTATTTTTTATTTTTTTATTTAATTGCTTCCCTGGAACAAATTAAGATTGCAGATACATTCCCATCTAAACCGTGATTATCAAACAAACAAGTTCAGACAGGCAACATGTTTGCTTCCTGCCCAGCAACCAATAAGAGAAGTAAACAAAGTAACTGGTGAGCAAAGTTGAGCATCACACAACTAAAGCAATTGTCAGGGTTTTTTTTTTTTTTTCGGGAGTTGGAGGCCAAAGCAGAACAAAAAGAGAATATTGGATTTTAACCCTCCTGTTCTCCTCGAGTCAAGGAAGGAAGGAAGGAAGAAGGAAGGATGGATGGAAGGAAGAAGGAAGGAAGGAAGGAAGGAAGGAAGGATGGTGGGAGGAAGAAGGAAGGAAGCATGGAAGGGAGGGAGGAAGAATGAAAGAAGGATGTAAGGGAGGGAGAAGGATGGAAGGGAGAGAGGAAGAAGGATGGTGGGAGGAAGAAGGAAGGAAGAAGGAAGGAAGGATGGTGGGAGGAAGAAGGAAGGAAGGATGGTGGAAGGGAGGAAGAAGGAAGGAAGGATGGAAGGGAAGAAGAAACGAAAGAGTGAAGAAAGGAAGGAAAGGAGGGAGGGAGGTAGGAAGGAAGTAAGGAAAGGAAGGATGGAGGACAGAAGGAAGGAAGAAAGGGGGATGGAGGAAGGAAAGAGAAGGAGGGAGGAAGGAAGGAAAGAAGGAACAGATTATTTTTTAACCTTTTTTATAATTTGTATTCTTGCATATAATTCCATAAAAATAGCATAAAAAATTCTTGCATAAAAATAGCACAGGGGTGAGAAAAATAAGGGGGGGGGCGATATAAATCCCCCCCCCCCCTTATTTTTCTCACCCCTGTGCTATTACACTAGGGACTGTCATTCCAGATTAACATACGTTACAACACATTTAATAATTAGCTTTTTCTCTGACATGTGTCTCTTACTATCAGACCATCCATCCAGGTAAGTGCAAACACCTTTTTTTATAATCTCATATTGTAGTCATTCCTTCAGCGTATGGACAGAAGCAGTCAGTCCTGAATCAGATATACCAGCTCTGTGTTATCTCTAGCTCTATACATGTGGTCTTACTGAGAATCACAAGTGACAGGAAGTAGAGTATATATGTCGTTGATAAGGAGTTGCTCTGACCCAGTTTGGGAATCCATGCCAGCACGACGAGCTATATCGAGGGTTTTATTATCATATATACTGTCTCAATAGTTTCAGCAGAACTTTGGATGGATGTGTTGTTCACTGTAGTATGACCCCCCTTCTGGTTTTATTAACTTAAATTTGTTTTGAGAAAGAGAAAGAGAAAACATATCTATGTATTACAGCTGTTGAAAAATAGTCTTTTATGCCAGAAATGTGTATTGAGTCAGTTTTTACTCCAGTGTATTTGTCAGGATGGAAAAACCTTTAAAACACTGTTTAAACCATTAAACCATTAAAAGTCCACTAAAAGCCAGACTGGAAAATTTGGAAGATTTTAGTGTAAGAATCTATTTATGGAGGGGTGACTGAATATGTATGTTAGATAAATATCATGTGTTTACTGTAGCCTTGGTCAAAAAATAATTTAATTAAACTCCACGTTAAAAACATACCAAAGGAAAAACTCACAGCAAGACTACAGCTGAAATCAGACAGGTTTGATATAAGATGGTCATTATTAGTACAGGTAATGCCGGGACTCTAGTCACCTCTATATATATATTTTTTTCTTTTTTCTTTTTTCTTAATTACAGGAGAGTATGTTCTTTCTATTTCTTTTTGTATTGTTGTTGCTCTTACTTGTAAAGTACTTATATTATGGCAGAATGCTTGTAAGGGCATATACGAAGAAGAGGATTGGACTAACGGAAATATGACGTAAAGGTACAAAAACAGTGACTGAAATCTACAAAGATCTAGTCAGTGGAGAAAAAAAGAGAAAGGACTTTTAAAGAGCTTCAAGCAAGTATAACTGCATATAATATACATCCCCTCTGTGTTTGTATGTCAAATAAAAAAATCAATTCAAAAAAAAAAAAAAACATACCTAAGAAATACATGATATTAAAAAAAAGGAAATAACTAACACTTGAACATGATATGTAGTAGGTGGTATTTTGTGATGAATTCCTGCAGGACTAAACAATAAGAACAACAAGATAAACCTCATAGAATAAAGTTTGATAATAGATTTGAATCAAACTGATCTATTATCTGATGTGTGTGTGCAGCACATGCATGCACACAATGTAATAATCTCCCATGCAGGCATGGCTTTGTGCATCCATGTGTGGGGAGGGGGGGATGCAGGCTGCAGGACGGTGAGAAGAGCTGACAGCACCAGCAGAACAGCCTGCAGCGCCCTGTGTATGAATTAGCTCGTTTCGCAAGTCTGCACAGGAGAACCGGTTTGCACTATCAGAGTCGGGGCAACCCTGAGGTGACAAGTTGATTTGTTTCACAGAGTCCAAATGACCTGTTTTTGTTTTTTTTTTCTCCTTCCTTATATTCACTAACAAAGCCACCACTACCCCCACCTTTCACTCATCAAGCAGTGGTTGAGTTTTCATAAGGACATGACAAAGTAGCATGGTTTAGATGCCTTCAGTTTCATAACTGGTTCACTGGGTAAGAGGTTAGATGAGGTCTGAAGTGTATCCATTCACTGTCATTCAGTCATTTTATAGTATACACGGATGAATGAACAGCTTCCCAATACAATTAAATGAATGTATGTAGAGCAGCATGTTGTTAGCTGCAGGCCTTTCAGTGCACTGTTGCATATCACTTTGATATCACAAGTATTATCAATGTGTCACTTGTCAACATGTTGATGTGCATCAGTGTTAGCAAAATTAGGCTCTCATTGTGCTCCGAAATTAATCTGATTGTTGCAAATAAGTCTAAAAAAAGCAGTGCAGTAAAGGGTCAGGTGGCAACACTGATTCAGGCAAAGAAAGGGACAGATTAGCTGAGTCAAATGTCATTTATTTTAAAGAAGCTGTGGCATGTCAGCGCCTGCACTCGCTCTTTCTTTCTTTTTTTTTCTCACAGTATCGCCTCTAGAGCTTCTCAGAGACAAGCAGGCACAGGCAGATACGCCGACATTACACCATTGCTAATAACAGAAGCTGGAAGCAGGCCATGGGAAAAATAAACCTGTAACACTTTATTGTGACTCTGTTCCTGCCAGCCACCACCATGTGCATGAAGTAATCATTCCAGTTCTCATAAAGGGCATATCTGGTCTGGTTTGCATCTCGCTGCCATGTGCTGTGACACAATAGGGATTTACTCTACATTATACTCCAGTGTGATTGGGAACAGAGAGTTTTGCTGCTTCCAAGAACTATCACTATCATCATGTAGATCTTTTTAACAGGACTAATCCCAGGCTTTATAGAAAGAAACAATGCTGTTGATCATTTTTAAAAAGCTTTCATGAGCAGTAATAACAACTGCTGCTTGATGCTTGAATGGCAAATAAAAAAAGCACTTGAAGAAAAGCAAATTATATTAACAAAAATATATTAAACGTTTGGGTGATCGAGGCTCAGTGAAGCAGAAACACAGCAGGGAAGATTTGCAAAAAGCTAAAAAAGGAGATATTGCAAATTATTACTCTAACTCAGGGGTGTTAAACATGCGGCCCGTGGGCCAGAACCGGCCCGCCAAGGGGTGCAATCCGGCCCACTTTTCCTTCCTGTGTTTTTTTCCTTCCTTCCATCTGTCCTTCCTACTTCCTTTTATCCTTTCTTTGTTCCTTCCTTCCATCTGTCCTTCCTCCCTTCCTTCCATCTGTCCTTCCTCCCTTTCTTCCTTCTGTCCTTCCTCCCATCTGTCCTTCCTCCCTTCCTTCCATCTGTCCTTCCTCCCTTTCTTCCTTCTGTCCTTCCTCCCATCTGTCCTTCCTACCTTTCTTCCCTCCTTCCTTTTGCCTCTCTTTCCTTCCTTCCCTTCTTATTTCCTTCTTCCTTCCATCTGTCCTTCCTCCCTTTCTTCCTTCTGTCCTTCCTTACATCTGTCCTTCCTCCCTTTCTTCCTTCTGTCCTTCCTCCTACCTGTCCTTCCTACCTTTCTTCCCTCCTTCCTTTTGCCTCTTTCCTTCCTTCCCTTCTTATTTCCTTCCTTCCTTCCTTCCTTCCTTCCTTCCTTCCTTCCTTCCTTCCTTCCTTCCTTCCTTCCCTCCATCTTTTTAATGATCTGGCCCACATTAGATCAAATTGCTCTGTATGTGGCCCTTGAATGAAAATGAGTTTGACACCCCTGCTCTAACATATGAAATACTTAGTACCATAGTATATAGTATTTTATATTTATTCATTTATATATTCAGGTTTTTTAACAAATAAGGCCACTTTAAGAATACAGGAAAAAGCCTAACCCTTCAACAGACTGTATATTGTGTTTTTGTGCTCAGTGATTTTGGACAGTGAAGTCAGTGTCTACATGCTCAGGCAGCTGTCTCTCTTTAAGCTGGAAATCAGACAATCTTAAACACTTGAAGGTGAGATCAGCTGATTTGCTCCATCCACACTGAATTACTGACTGTATGAACCCATAAATGTTTCTGTCAGATATTGATGTAAATGAGTTTTATGTGTATATAGAGCTTGCACAGCATTTGTCTCTGGATTACATCATCACCACTGTTTCTGTCGTCAAGGTTACTTCATATTCCTAAACCCTCCTGTCGTCCTCCTGGGTCAAATTGACCCCGTCTGTTTTGACTGTTCCCTCCTTCCTCCCTTCCTTCCTTCCTTCCTTCTGTCTGTCCTTCCTCCCTCCCTCCTTCTCTCTTTCCTCATCCCCCTTTCTTCCTTCCTTCTTTCATCCCCCCTACCTTCCTCCCTTCCTTCTTTCCTCCATCCTTCATTCCTTCCTTCCCTTCCTCCCTCCCTTTCTTCTTTCCTTTCCTACCTTCTTTCCTCATTCCCTCTTCCTCCCTTCCTCCCTCCTATCCTTCCTTCTTTCTCCCTTCCTTCCTTCCTTCCTTCTTCCTCCCTTCCTCCCTCCCTCCCTCCTTCCCTCCCTCCTTTCCTTCCTTCCTTGACTCGAGGACAACAGGAGAGTTGATTAACTCAGAAATGTGTAATATTGTCCAAGCAGTGTTGTGTGTGAGCTACAGTCTCAGTGTGGATTTCCAATTTAATCCCCAGCAATTTTCAGCTTGCTTGAGTGACAGATGTGGTTCAAGTTCCTGACCTAAAACCTATCAGTCATTATTACGAGTTATCACATAGCCTGAGGTTCTGGTAACAGCTCTGTAAGTGGCTGACAAGGCAGATGTTGAGGGGAGGAAAAAAAAGTTGGCTGTCCTCTGGTACTTTAAGCTTTGCAAATATTTCTTCATGGATTCCTTAATATGACATCAATCAGCTCAGCTAATGACTTGATCATCGTGATAACAGCAGTCAAACACCAAAATTCAAGCAAACAAGGGATGTAGGCATGAGTTCACACTAACTGACTAAATATAGTAAGATGATATGAAATGGGAAGTCAAAGAGGACAAAAGAGTTATATGCACGAAAAAGTTACCAAACGTCCAACAACAAAAACCCTATTGACTATCACGGTCCATTAATCGCAGGTTTATGTTGATTTTAGACATATTCAATGACTCTGACTTCCCGCTACAAAACTTGGCATGAGATTAAGCAACTAGCAGTGTATGTTGGGCAACACGATGCAGGCGTGAGTCATCGGTATGAGAATCTTCACGGTTTGCTTCTCCGCAGAAATGTGTTTGTTTGCTTGCTTGCTTGCTTTGATTGCTGAGTAAACATGCCTGTCACCTTTTACAATGCTCCAAATCACAGGTGACTGGATGTGCATGACATACCGCTGCACCCGATTGGCCAACAGTTTTTTTTGTTCCTCATGAGAACTGTATTTACACGACGACAGGTTGACTCCACCCGTGCTTAACAAAAGGCTTTAGCTTCTGTTGCTGCAGTGGCGCTACACAGTCTGGACATTCCCGTACTATATCATTATTACATGTTGATATGCTGGTGCTGGTGTTATAATACCCCTTTACCACCGAGCTGGAGCTAGTGCTGGTTCGGAGCTAGTGCTAGAGCCAGTGCTCAGTAGATGCTAACCCAAGCACCTCTTACCAACGTGTAACTTTTCCTTTGAAGCACTTCCATGATTCACCAGTGACAGGCAGCAACATGGCGCAAGGCATCTCGCCTGCCAGACACGAAGAAGAAGAAGAAGAAGATGACCGCTCTGGCAAAAAAATGACCGTAACCCTTTAATCAACAAATCTTTAACCCTCTGTAAATGGCCCACTAGCCGGCTAATAAACACTAACCTGCTAGTCTGCTAATAAACGTTAGCCCCACTAGCCGGCTAATAAACGTTAACCTCACTAGCCGGCTAATAAATGTTAGCCCCACTAGCCGGCTAATAAACGTTAACCCCACTAGCCGGCTAATAAACGATAGCCCTACTAGCCGGTTAATAAATATTAACCCTGCTAGTCTGCTAATAAACGATAGCCCCGCTAGCCAGCTAATAAACGATAGCCCCGCTAGCCGGCTAATAAACGTTAGCCCCGCCCCCAGTCCGCTGACATAATCGGTTCTTGCTTTAGACCAGCAAAGAGTTGGTGCTTGCTCTGGCTCTGGCTCCGAACCAGCACCAGCTCCAGCTTGGTGGAAAAGGGGTATAATTTAGTTTTATAAAAATCTTCTCTGTTATAATGATGACGTTGATTGGCAAGTTGGGACAGAGGCTTCTGCTCGCAGGTTTTAGGGATATAGATTATCAGAGGCTGATAAGAAGGAATCTCAGACCTTGCTTTGAATTCTTAAAACTTGAGAGTTTACCAAAGTTAGAGGCATGATGAAGCCAGACAGAGAAAGATTACAGTAACACATTGGGTAAGAGTTTGTTCAAATCCTTATATGGACCGTGGATGTATTACGTTATCCTCAACCAAATCTTGACCATAGTGGCAGCAGATCAGACTCTACACTTGTGCTGACTTGTAATGTACTTTATCTAGACAGGTGTGATCATTTTCACGCTTTCAATCAATCAACAACCTATTGAAGTGATCTTAATCTAATATTTACGCTTTTCTCATGAATTCACCTCTTCAGGCCTTTTTTTATTTTTTATTATCATTATTATTATTAAAATAATCAGAGATGGAATAATAAGCCTTTGGTTGACTGATGGCCTCCAGACATCCACAACCAATAATCAGATCAAGTCAAGTTAAGTCAAATCCACTTTTATTTGCATATAAACCAAAATCACAAATCAGAAATTTCCCTCAGGGGACTTTAAGACTTCGTGCAGTAACATCACATCGTCTATCCTTAGATCAGGGATGTCAAACATGCGGCCCGTGGGCCAGAACCGGCCCGCCAAGGCGTCCAATCCGGCCCACTTTCCCTCCTGTCATCTATCCTTCTTTCCTTCCTCCCTTTCTTATTTCTTTCCTTCTTTGTTTCCGTCCTTCCTTCCTTCCATCTTTCCTTAATTGTCTTTTCCTATATTCCTTTCCTTCCTTCCTCCCTCCCTCCCTCCTTTCCTTCCTTGCTTCCGTCCTTCCTTCCTTGTCTTCTTTCCTTCCTTGCTTCCGTCCTTCCTCCCTTCCCTCCGTCCTTCCTTCCTTCCTTCATCTTCTTTTCCTTTCTTCCTTTCCTTCCTTCCTTCCTTCCTTCCGTGCTTCCTTCCTAATCCCTTTTCCTCCCTCCCTTCCTTCCTTTTGTCTTTCCTTCCTATCACTTTTTCCTTCCTTCCTTCCTTTTGTCATTCCTTCCCTCCTTTCTTTCCTTCCTATCACTTTTCCCTTCTTTCCATCCTTGTTTCCTTCCTTCCTTCCATCTTTTTAATGATCCAGCCCACATGAGATCAAATTTGGCTGCATGTGGCCCTTGAATGAAAATGAGTTTAACCCCCCTGCTTTAGACCTTCAGAAACAGAAGAGGGATCCTAAATGGACAGACACGCAATAGACCACGAACGCAAAATCATAGAATACACACAAACAAGACGACAGCATTATAGAAGGTTTTATAACATGCTGTATATGAAGAATATGATCAGGAGGACACTCATACTCCAACACCATGGGGACTTGGGAAGAGGACAGACTACACATAGAGACATGGGAAGCTCATATCACACCATTTACACACACTGAGGAAGGAAACCACACGCATGGGGCGAGCGAGAGATAGAGAGAGAGAGAGAGAGAGAGAGAGAGAGATGAGGACATCATTCGATAATCATCAGTTAGCTTTGTTTTAATGGATCAAAAGCTAAAAAGTTGGGGAACCAATACACTACACATACACCTGAATGTTTTAAATGATGATGACAGATGATTACTGGACATACTGACCTCCTAGAGATCTGTGGAGTTTCTTATTTTGGATTTATCTGTGTGTTCGAGCTCCCTCCGAGTCTTGGGTGTCTCAAATGTGTGTGTGTGTGTGTGTGTGTGTGTGTGTGTGTGTGTGTGTGTGTGTGTGTGGGTGCGAATCTTGACTCCTGCAAAATCCTCAGTCTTTCTAAATCTTATGTAATTGTTAATTAACCCCCAACCTCTTTTTTTTTTGCTATTTCATGAATTGAATTCACATAATGAAATGAATCACAATGAGATGATGGGTGCCCTGCGGATCCGTTTCAGGAATATTGTGTAAAAATGTAATTATTCGGAGACGAGGAGGAGAAAAAACGATGAGCAGAGATGACTGTTGGGTTTTTTTAAATTCAGATTTTTCATTGCAAAAGAAAAAAGAAAGGTAGAAAAATCCCACATTGATAAGAAAGATGCATGCTGTAGTATAAATAAGTGTTAGTATAATAACTATATGTGCCCCCATGCATGTCTTTGTGCACTTTTGCATCTGATTCCTAATTGGTCCATGCTGGCAGAGGCACCTGTAAGAGATCCATCTCCTCCACAGGCAGAGAGGCCAAGCGCCGCAGCATCTCCCACACAGATGGACCTCACAGCGGGCGACTGTCCATGTGAACACCCTGGCCCTCCACCAACGGATGGTGTATCACAGTGGGAATGTCGTTGCACATCAATCCCAATAAAGGCCTGGCCTGCCTCTGCTATGACATTTAGATGTTGCGTATCATTGGGTGAGAAAAGCAGGGAGTTTTTCTTTGTGTGTTTGCTTTGGCGATGAAGGAATAAGCCTCCCCTGCCAATAAGGATTTTATGTGGGAGGTTGTGTGTGTGTGTGTGTGTGTGTGTATGTGTGTGTGTGTGTGTGTGTGTGTGTCTGTATGCATGTTTGGAGCAGAAAATGATTAGTTCACTTATTCAAAAGCCACATACAAAGCATCTAGTATTATCTCTACTTATTTCAGTAATGTGTGATGATCTTAGATGCTTTTTGATCTTTCACTTTAATAATAAAGTTTATTCTAAGGAAAGTGAGAGAGAGAGAGAGCGTTGTTGTCACGAAGCCATAAAAAAACAATGTATCTTACCAAACCACGTCTTGTTGAATTAAGTAAGCAATTAATTTCAAGAATCCTTTTTTTAGAAATGAATACAAAGAGAAACATGAAACTGGTTATTCTCATGAGACAATGAGACACTATGATCATTTGATTACTCAATAAAAACATTACAACTCAATCCAAGACCTTCCTCCTTTCTTCCTTCCTTTATTCCTCCCTCCTTTCCTTCTTCCCTCCCTCCTTACTCATTTCCTTCCTTCCTCCCTCCCTCCTTATTCATTTCCTTCCTTCCTCCCTCCTTTCCTTCTTCCCTCCCTCCTTACTCATTTCCTTCCTCCCTCCTTACTCCTTTCCTTCCTTCCTCCCTCCTTACTCCTTTCCTTCCTTCCTCCTTCCTTCCTTCCTTCCTTCCTTACTCATTTCCTTCCTTCCTTCATTCCTTCCTTCCTCCCTCCTTACTCATTTCCTTCCTTCCTCCTTCCTTCCTTCCTTCCTTCTTTCCTTCCTCCCTTCTTCCATCCCTCCTTACTCATTTCCTTCCTTCCTTCCTTCCTTCCTTCTTCCATCCCTCCTTACTCATTTCCTTCCTTCCTTCGTTCCTTCCTTCCTCCCTCCTTACTCCTTTCCTTCCTTCCTCCCTCCTTACTCATTTCCTTCCTTCCTCCCTCCTTACTCCTTTCCTTCCTTCCTCCTTCCTTCCTTCCTTCCTTCTTTCCTTCCTCCCTCCTTACTCCTTTCCTTCCTTTCTTACTCCTTTCCTTCCTTCCTTCCTCCCTCCCTCCCTCCCTCCCTCTCTCCCTCCTTACTCCTTTCCTTCCTTCCTCCCTCCCTCCTTTCCTTCTTCCCTCCCTCCTTACTCATTTCCTTCCTTCCTCCCTCCTTTCCCTTCCTCCTTACTCCTTTCCTTCCTTTCTTACTCCTTTCTTTCCTTTCTTCCTTCCTCCCTCCCTCCTTACTCCTTTCCTTCCTTCCTCCCTTCCTTCTCTCCTTACTTCCTTCCTCCTTCCCTCCCTCCTTACTCCTTTCCTTCCTTCCTTCCTTCCATCCTTCCTCCTTTTTTTGGGGGAAGCCTGCTACCTCTCACCACCTCCAGTCCCTTGGCTAAGCTAACGTCAACTAACAGTTTTCAGCATTGTGTTATAACGTGCTGACAGTGCAGAATGATGAATGGCGGTGTTTGCCTTTCAAAGATGATTCATACGTTGCTTGGTAACTTGTCCACCTACATGCGTAGTTTGGTGACTTTCAACACTTTTCTTCTAACTCTTTATATTCAGGATGTATTCGCTGATGATGTGCAAACTGCCCACTCATGAAGCCCTCCAAAGAAAACTAAAGAAAGAACGAGCTATAAGAATAATTATTATATATGTTCCCTTAAAGTTTGACTGCAACCAATTTAACCTTTGTGTCGTCCTCCCGGGTCAAATTGACCCTGCCTGTTTTTACTGTTCCTTCCTTCCTTCCTCCCTCTCTCCCTCCTTCCTTGTTTCCTCCCTCCCTCCTTGCTTCTTTCCTCCATCCTTCCTTCCTTTCCTTCCTCCATTCCTTGCTTCCTTCTTTTCCTTCTTTTCCTCCTTCCTTCCTTCCTCCTTCCTTTCCTTCCTTCTTCCTCCCTTCCTTCCTTCCTCCCTCCTTTCCTTCTTTCCTCCCTCCCTCCTTCCTTGTTTGCTCCCTCCCTCCTACCTTCTTTCCTCCATCCTTCCTTCCTTTCTTCTTCTTTCCTCCCTCCTTTCCTTCCTTCATCCTCCCTTCCTTCTTCCTCCCTTCCTTACTCTTTTCCTTCCTTCATCCTCCCTTCCTTACTCCTTTCCTTCTTTCCTCCCTTCCTCCTCCCTTCTTCCTCCCTTCCTTACTTCTTTCCTTTCTTCCTTCTTCCTTCCTTCCTTCATCCTCCCTTCCTTCCCCCTTTCCTTCCTTCCTTCCTTCCTTCCTCCTTCCTCCCTCCTTTCCTTCCTTCATCCTCCCTTCCTCCCTCCATTCCTTCCTTCCTTCTTCCTCCTTTCCTTCCTTGACTCGAGGACAACAGTAAAACAAATAGCTATAATAAGAATCACATCATCTGCAAATGTGCAAACTACCAGCATTAACTCTTTTAGACTTACTGTATGATTTAGTTGATTAACTCTCAGGATTGAGTTTAAATGCTCACAAACCAAGCCACTAAATAGAAGCATATTCCCCCAGCTCTTCTCACTTACTGTTAAACCATAAAAGATGTGGAAAATGTACTTGTAATCTCCATTTTTTAACCGTTGATGGATGAAGAACCACAAAATCTAGAAACTGTTTGATAATGTTTATGTTTTCATTGGCTTTGGGTTTCTTTTTCCACTATGCAGCTCTATACATATCTATCATGGGTGGCCTGTAGACATCAAATCCTAATTCTAAGCATTATTACCTCTGCTGCTAATTATAGGACTCCCCATAAAAAAAAAAAAAATAGAAATTCAGTCATTGTCTGCCCACTTCCTTGTCAGTCAGAGCTCCACTGAAGCTTTTAGGAGGCCAGTTAGCCCACGTAGTGTCTCCTTCCCTCAGCCTTCTCCAAAAAAAAAAAACTATTCACCACTCAAATAACAGCATGAATTATTCTGCTATCAGTCACGTCTGCATTAAATTATAATAATATTTACCTCACTATGTTTTTAGGTTTGAGTTTTACACCAAGCTCAGTTCTCTGCCAGAGCACTTTAGGGGTAACTCCAGAATAGTGGATGAGGAAAAGCGTAGGCGATAATGAGGTATATATTCAATTGTTGTACCCACAGAGAAGTTGTTTGGGTATAAATCACTATAATAAACAAGCTGATTTGGGGGCAAGAAGAAGAAGAAGAAAGAAAAATAAAGTTGGGAGTTGGGAGCTAACCTGCTATTTGGGGATCCTACAAACTTTAGTGAATTTTCCATTGATTCTTCTTTTAAGAATAGAAGAGTTTGTGTGGATGTGAAATAATATAAAAGAGGATTTCACAGGTTTCAACAGCCCAACATGTGCAAACTGACAGAAGGCAAAACATTATGATTGCAGCAAGATGTTTTCTCTCTCTCTCTCTCTCTCTCGCTCTCTTCTCTCTCTCTCCTCTCTCTCTCTCTCTCTCTCTCTCTCTCTCTCTCTCTCTCTCTCTCTCTCTCTGTCTGTCTCTCTCTAGAATAGATCTTTATTGTCATCTCTCTCTCTCTTGCTCTCTCTCTG
Organism: Scomber japonicus; assembly: GCF_027409825.1. NCBI lineage: Eukaryota > Metazoa > Chordata > Actinopteri > Scombriformes > Scombridae > Scomber > Scomber japonicus. The sequence goes on from NC_070589.1 coordinate 29,369,968, forward strand.
TGTCTCTCTCTTTTTCTCGCTCTCCTCTCTCTCTCTCTCTTTCTATCTCTCTCTCTCTCTCTGTCTTGCTCTCTCTCTCTGTCTGTCTCTCTCTCTTCTCTCTCGCTCTTTCTCTCTGTCTCTCTCTCTCTCTGTCTCTCTCTAGAATAGATCTTTATTGTCATCTCTCTCTGTGTGTCTCTCTCGCTCTCTCTCCTCTCTCTCTCTCTTGCTCTCTCTCTGTGTGTCCTCTCTCTTTTTCTCGCTCTCTCTCTCTCTTTCTATCTCTCACTCTCTCTCTCTGTCTTG